>NC_057807.1:266573667-266814292 GCF_018294505.1 Triticum aestivum | reverse complement strand
GAATTCATGTGAGGTAAACCCGGTTAAAAGATTACTCTTGTGGATGGACTAACCTTGTTCTTTACATTTATTGTAATCCCTGTCTGTGACGTCGCTCAGATGTCCGACGGTGGTATTTCTTTTATAAGCCCTGTCTGTGACGTCGCTCAGATGTCCGACGGTGGTATTTCTTTTATAAGCCCTGTCTGTGACGTCGCTCAGATGTCCGACGGTGGCATTTCTTTTATAAGCCCTATCTGTGACGTCGCTCAGATGTCCGACGGTGGTATTTCTTTTATAAGCCCTGTCTTTGACATCGCTCAGATATCCGACAGTGGTATTTCTTTTAAGCCCTTTATGTGGTGTCACTTAGACGCCCGACTGCGGCATGATTTTTTTGTTTACCTTTCGAGGCATCGCTCCAGACACCCGATCGGTTTTCAGTTATTTATTTTATTTATCAAGTCCTGCAATATTATTGCTGTTGTATGAGCATCATTTTGTTCATGACGCATTCATGCATTCATTGATTATATCTTTTGTCCGAACTGTCTTGCGAGTACTTTCAAAGTACTCACCTGGCTTGTTGATTTGGCCAGATTATGATGAAGGCGATCTCATGGATGAAGAGTTTGATAGCGAGTCCGACGCCTAGAGGAGTCCTAGTCAGTCCCGTGCGATCCTATTTTGATCTCTGTATTATCCGCTTCCGCAACCCCAGAATAAATTCATCGAGCTTCACCTCGATGCTCGATGAGCTGCCAGTTAGGAGTCAAGTCATCCACCACTTTTACCTCGAGCTAGTAGCATGCCACCACATCCCTGTGTCATAACCGCCCTTATGTAAGATATTGGTGAGTTTGTAATAAATTGTTGAGCAGCCTCAACTTAGCCCTGTAATATATTTGATGCTACTGGTTCTCTGTTTATCAAGCGTTGTCTCCAGAAGGATGACTTTTTCCTATACTGGGATTTAAAGATCGATTTTTCTCAATATTTATTTATTGGAAAAGTCGGTCGTGACAGCTATGCATCACCTAGATAGATCTTGCATGATCGTAGGAATTTTTTTGAAATTACTGCGTTCCCAACAGTGGCATCCGAGCCAGGTCTATGCATAGATGTTATATGCACGATTAGAACACAAAGAGTTGTGGGCGATAATAGTCATGCTGCTTACCACCAATGTCTTCCTTTGATTCAGTGGTATTGTTGGATGAAGCGGCCCGGACCGACATTACATGACCGCGTTCATGAGACTGGTTCTACCGATGTGCTTTGCACACAGGTGGCTGGCGGGTGTCTGTTTTTCCAAGTTTAGTTGAATCGAGTTTGACTATAGCTGGTCCTTGTTAAAGGTTAAAACAAGACACTTGACGAAACATCATTGTGGTTTTGATGCGTAGGTAAGAACGGTTCTTGTTATAAGCCCGTAGCAGCCACGTAATATTTGCAACAACAAAGTAGAGGACGTCTAACTTGTTTTTGCAGGGCATGTTGTGGTGTAATATGGTCAAGACATGATGTGATATAATTTGTTGTATAAGATGATCATGTTTTGTTAAAGTTATCGGCAATTGGTAGGAGCCTTATGGTTGTCTCTTTATTGCATAAGATGCAAGCACCGTCTAATTGCTTTACTTTATTGCTATGCGATAGCAATAGTTGCAAAAGCAATAGTTTGCGAGATGACCATGTGATGGCACATTTATAAAGATCAAGATGATGGAGATCATGGTGTCATGCCAGTGCCGATGGAGATCATGATGGTACTTTGGAGATGGAGATCAAAGGCACAAGATGATGATGGCCATATCATGTCACATATTTTGATTGCATGTGATGTTTATCTTTTATGCATCTAATTTTGCTTAGTACGGCGGTAGCATTATAAGATGATCCCTTACTAAATTTCGAGGTAAAAGTATTCTCCCTGAGTATGCACTGTTGCGACAGTTCTTTGTGCCGAGACACCACGTGATGGTCGGGTGTGATAAGCTCTACGTTCACATGCAACGGGTGCAAGCCAGTTTTGCACACGCAGAATACTCGGGTTAAACTTGACGAGCCTAGTATATGCAGATATGGCCTCGGAACACTGGAGACCGAAAGGTCGAGCGCGAATCCTATAGTAGATATGATCAACATAGAGATGTTCACCATTGAAAAATACTCCATCTCACGTGATGATCGGACATGGTTTAGTTGATTTGGATCACGTGATCATTTAGATGACTAGAGGGATGTCTATCTAAGTGGGAGTTCTTAAGTAATATGATTAATTTAACTTTAATTTATCATGAACTTAGTCCTGATAGTATTTTGCAAGTTATGTTGTAGATCAATAGCTCGCGTTATAGCTTCCCTATGTTTTTATATGTTCCTAGAGAAAACTAAGTTGAAAGATGGTAGTAGCAATGATGCGGACTGGGTCCATGATCTGAGGTGTATCCTCATTGCTGCAAAGAAGAATTATGTCCTTGATGCACCGCTAGGTGACATACCTATTGTAGGACGTTATGAATGTTTGTCTAGCTCAATATGATGACTACTTGATAGTTTAGTGCGCCATGCTTTACGACTTAGAACCGGTACTTCAAAAACGTTTTTGAAATGTCACGGAGCATATGAGATGTTCCAAGAGCTAAAATTGGTATTTCAGACTCATGCTCGTGTCAAGAGGTATGAGACCTCAGACAAGTACTTCGCCTAAAAGATGGAGGAGAATTGCTCAACTAGTGAGCATGTGTTCAGAATGTCTGGGTACTACAATCACTTGAATCAAGTGGGAGTTAATCTTCCAGATAAGATAGTGATTGACAGAGTTCTCTAGTCACCATCACCAAGTTACTGGAACTTCATGATGAACTATAGTATGCAAGGGATGACAAAAATGATTATCGAGCTCTTCGTGACGCTGAAATCGATGAAGGTAGAAATCAAGAAAGAGCATCAAGTGTTGATGATTAAACAAGACCACTAGTTTCATGAAAAGGGCAAAGGGGAAGAAAGGGAACTTCAAGAATAATGGCAAGCAAGTTGTCACTCCCGTGAAGAAGCCCAAAGCTAGACCTAAAGCCTGAAACTGAGTGCTTCTACTGCAAAGGAAATGGCCACTGGAAGCGGAACTACCCCAAATATTTGGCGGATAAGAAGGATGGCAAAGTGAACAAAGGTATATTTGATATACATATTATTGATGTGTACCTTACTAGTGCTCGTAGTAATCCCTGGGTATTTGATACTTGTTCGGCTGCTAAGATTAGTAACTCGAAACAGGAGTTGCAAAATAAATAGAGACTAGTTGAGGATGAAGTGACGATGTATGTTGGAAGTGGTTCCAAGATTGATATGATCATCATGGCACACTCCCTATACTTTTGGGATTAGTGTTGAACCTAAATAAATGTTATTCGGCTTTTGCGTTAAGCATGAATATCATTTGATCATGTTTATTGCAATACGGTTATTCATTTAAAGTCAGAGAATAATTGTTGTTCTGTTTACATGAATAAAACCTTCGATGGTCATACACCCAATGAAAATAATTTATTGGATCTCGATCATAGTGATACACATATTCATAATATTGATGCCAAAAGATGCAAAGTTGGTAATGATAGTGCAACTTATTTGTGGCACTGCCGTTTGGGTCATATCGGTGTAAAGCGCATGAAGAAACTCCATAAAGATGGACTTTCGGATCACTTGATTAAAAATCATTTGATACTTGCGAACCGTGCCTTATAGGAAAGATGACTAAAACTCCGATCTCCGGAACAATGGAACGAGTTACTGACTTATTGGAAATAATACATACTGATGTATGTAGTCCAATGAGTGTAGATGCTCATGGCGGGTATCGTTATTTTCTGACCTTCACAGATGATTTGAGCAGATATGGGTATATCTACTTAAATGAAACACAAGTATGAAACATTTGAAAAGTTCAAAGAATTTTAGAGTGAAGTGGAGAATCATCGTAACAAGAAAATAAAGTTTCTACGTTCTGATCGCAGAGGCGAATATTTGAGTTACAAGTTTGGCCTTCATTAAAACAATGTGGAATATTTTCACAACTCACGCCACCTGGAACACCACAGGCGTAATGGTGTGTCCGAATGTCATAACCATACTTTATTAGATATGGTGCAATCTATGATGTCTCTTACCGATTTACCACTATCGTTTTGGGGTTATGCATTAGAGACAGCTGCATTCACTTTAAATAGGGCAACATCAAAATCCGTTGAGACGCCGCCTTCTGAACTGTGGTTTGGGAAGAAACCAAAGTTGTCGTTTCTTAAAGTTTGGGGCTGCGATGCTTATGTGAAAAAGCTTCAACCTGATAAGCTCGAACCCAAATCGGAGAAGTTCGTCTTCATAGATACCCAAAGGAAACTGTTGGGTACACCTTCTATCACAAGATCTGAAGGCAAGATATTCATTGCTAAGAATGGATCCTTTCTAGAGAAGGAGCTTCTCTCGAAATAAGTGAGTGGGAGGAAAATAGAACTTGATGAGGTAATTGTACCTTCTCCCGAATTGGAAAGTAGTTCATCACAGAAATCAGTTCCAGTGATTCCTACACCAATTAGTGAGGAAGATGATGATCATGAAACTTCAGATCATGTTATTACCGAAACTCGTAGGTCTTCCAGAGAACAATCCGCACCAGAGTGGTATGGTAATCCTATTCTAGAAGTCATGTTATTAGACCATGATGAACCTACGAACTATGAGGAAGCGATGATGAGCCCAGATTCTGCGAAATGGCTTAAGGCCATAAAATCTGAGATGGGATCCATGTATGAGAACAAAGTGTGGACTTTGGTGGACTTGCTCGATGATCAGCAAGACATAGAAAATAAATGGATCTTCAAGAGGAAGACGAACACTGATAGTAGTGTTATTATCTACAAAGCTCGACTTGTCGCAAAATGGTTTTCGACAAGTTCAAGGTGTTGACTACAGTGAGATTTTCTCAACTGTAGCGATGCTTAAATCCGTCCGAATCATGTTAGCAGTTGCCATATTTTATGAAATCTGGCAAATAGATGTCAAAACTACATTCCTTAAATAGATATTTCTTAAAGAAGAGTTGTATATGATGCAACCAAAAGGTTTTGTCAATCCTAAAGGTACTAACAACGTGTGCAAGCTCCAGCGATCCATCTATGGACTGGTGCAAGCATCTCGGAGTTGGAATATACACTTTGATGAGTTGATCAAAGCATATAGTTTTTATACAGACTTGCGGTGAAGCCTGTATTTACAAGAAAGTGAGTGGGAGCTCTGTAGCATTTCTAATATTATGTGTGGATGACATATTGTTGATTGGAAATGATATAGAATTTCTGGATAGCATAAAGGGATACTTGAATAAGAGTTTTTCAATGAAAGACCTCGGTGAAGCTGCTTCATATTGGGCATCAAGATCTATAGATAGATCAAGACGCTTGATAAGTTTTTTCAATGAGTAAATACCTTGACAAGTTTTTGAAAGAGTTCAAAATGGATCAGTCAAAGAAGAAGTTCTTGTCTGTATTACAAGATGTAAAGTTGAGTAAGACTCAAAGCCTGACCATGGCAGAAGATAGAAAGAGAATGAAAGTCATTCCCTATGCCACAGTCATAGGTTCTATAAAGTATGTTGTGTTGTGTACCAGACCTATTGTGTACCTTGCCATGAGTTTGGCAAGGGGGTACAATAGTGATCTAAGAGTAGATCACTGGACAACAGTTAAAATTATCCTTAGTAAGGACTAACGGAATGTTTCTCGGTGATGGGGGTGATAAAGAGTTTGTCGTAAAAAGGTTACATTGATGCAAGCTTTTACACCAATCCAGATGACTCTAAGACTCAATCTGGATCATATTGAAAGTGGGAGCACTTAGCTAGAGTAGCTCCATACAGAGCATTGTAGATATAGAATATTTGCAAAATACATACGGCTCTGAATGTGACATACCCGTTGACTAAACTTCTCTCATATGCAAAACATGATCACACCTTAGTAATCTTTGGGTGTTAATCACATAGTAATGTGAACTAGATTATTGACTCTAGTAAACCCTTTGGTTGTTGGTCACATGGCAATGTGAAGTATGGGTGTTAATCACATACAGATGTGAACTATTGATGTTAAATCACATGGCGATGTGAACTAGATTACTGACTCTAGTGCAAGTGGGAGACTGAAGGAAATATGCCCTAGAGGCAATAATAAAGTTATTATTTATTTCCTTATTTCATGATAAATGTTTATTATGCATGCTATAATTGTATTAACCGGAAACTTAGTACATGTGTGAATACATAGGCAAAACATAGTGTCCCTAGTATGCCTCTACTTGACTAGCTCGTTAATCAAAGATGGTTATGTTTCTTAACCATAGACATGTGTTGTCATTTGATGAACGTGATCACATAATTAGGAGAATGATGTGATGGACATGACCCATCCGTTAGCTTAACATTATGATCGTTAAAGTTTCATTGCTACTGCTCTCTTCATGACTTATACATGTTCCTCAAACAATGAGATTATGCAACTCCCGAATACCGGAGGAACACTTTGTGTGCTACCAAACGTCACAACATAAATGGGTGATTATAAAGGTGCTCTACAGGTGCCTTCGAAGGTGTTTGTTGGGTTGGCATAGATCGAGATTAGGATTTGTCACTCCGTGTTTCGGAGAGGTATCTCTAGGCCCTCTCGGTAATACTCATCACTATAAGCCTTGCAAGCATTCTGACTAATGAGTTAGTTGCGGGATGAAGTATTACGGAACGAGTAAAGAGACTTGCCGGTAACAATATTGAATTAGGTATGATGATACCGACGATTGAATCTTGGGCAAGTAACATACCGATGACAAAGGGAGCAACGTATGTTGTTATGCAGTTTGACCGATAAAGATATTTGTAGAATATGTAGGAGCCAATATGAGCATCCAGGTTCCGCTATTGGTTATTGACCGAAGATGTGTATCGGTCATATCTACATAGTTCTCGAACCCATAGGGTCTGCATGCTTAATGTTCGATGACGATTTGTATTATGAGTTATGTGATTTGATGACCGTAGTTTGTTCAGAGTCCCGGATGAGATCACGAATGTGACGAGGAGTCTCAAAATGGTCGAGACGTAAAGATTGATATATTGGAAGGCAATATTCGGACATCGGAAAGGTTACGAGTGATTCGGGTATTTTTCGGAGTACCGAAGAGTTACAGGAATTCGTCGAGGGAAGTAATGGGCCTTAATGGGCCATACGGGAAAGGAGAGAAGGACCTCAAGGGGTGGCCGCGCGCCCCCCCATGGGCTGGTCCGAACTGGACTAGGAGGGGGCGCCACCCCCTCCTTCCTTCTCCCCTCTTCCTCCTTCCCTCCTTCTCCTACTAGGAATAGGAAAGAGGAGGGGAATCCTACTTGGACCGGGGAGTCCTAGTAGGATTCCCCACACGTGGCGCGCCCCCATTGGGCCGGCCACCTCTTACCTCCCCTCCTTTATATACGTGGCCAGGGGGCACCCCATAGACACACAAGTTTCTCTTAACTGTGTGTGGTGCCCCCCTCCACAGTTACACACCTCGATCATACCATCGCAGTGCTTAGGCGAAGCCCTGCGTTGGTAACATCATCAATACCGTCGCCACGCCGTCATGCTGACAGAACTCACCCTCGTCCTCAACTGGATCAAGAGCACAAGGGACGTCATCAAGCTGAACGTGGAGGTGCCGTACGTTTGGTACTTGGATCGGTTGGATCGCAAAGAAGTTTGACTACATCAACCGCATTATTGAAACGCTTCCGCTTTTGGTCTATGAGGGTACATGGACACACTATCCCCTCTCGTTGCATCACCTAGATAGATCTTGCGTGATCGTAGGAATTTTTTTGAAATTACTGCGTTTCCCAACATATTCTCATGTGGAGTCTATTAGTTGTGATACCATGTTACATGGGATTTCTTGTGACAATCCTTTAGGTCACATCATGTTTGACAATCCACTTGACTTGTCATATGCTATGCATGAGATCAACCATATGTCATATTTGCAATCTCTTCATAGTGACTATGCATATGCCATTAAAATAAACCCAATTTGCACATATGGCATAGATGACAAGCCCCTGGTTATTGGCATTTGTTTTTCTTATGATGATATTGATATGCTTCCTTTGCATAATTTATCTCATATGCCATGCCATGACCACCTAGCTTCCGATATGCATTGTTTTGGATGTTTTCCATTTTCTCCATATCATGCTTCTGATATTGCTCATGAGGAGACCCCCATAGTTTCCTCATATATTTTAGGAGATTTATATCCATCCCATTCATTGGATGATCCCAATACTTGTGTGCACCATATGCTTCCCATGAATAAACATGCCATTGATGTGCCATATACTTGCATTCTCAATTTGTGTCCCCATCATATTATACATAATAACTATTCTTTCATGATGGATGACATGTTATTATACCATGCATCAAATTTCTTTGAGCGATGCTTATCTTGTGCTAACTCACATGTGCACATACACATCATGATAAGTGGCATATGAGAACATACATAATTTCTTTGGTGTGTGTCTCTTTTGTGTAGGTACCCACGAATACTTGTCAACCTCCAATCCCATGAGTTGACAAAACGAGATCTAGGGAGCAATGATGACTTGGGATCAAGTGGATTATGTTTCCCACCGCTCTCTTCGCATACACTTCGCGCATTTCTTCTACATGTCCCTCACATGGTTATGGCTTATTTTCCATTATGTATCATTTTCCCATATTGCCATGTTCACTTTGCATGATATGCCCATTACTATGCCTTCGCCATGCATTTGTGACCCATGCTTTGCATTACACATGATGATTGATTCTCATACTTGTATGTGTCTTTGCAAGCTTGGTGGAGATATTGCTTGTTCTTGCCATGTTTCCTTTGTGACCCATACCTATGATGATACTTTGGTCATGACTTGCCTTCTTGCTTGCGATATGTCATGTTGCATTGCCTATATCTATTATTTGCTCACATGACATGATTGACATGATTTCTTCTAGTGTGTTGCATCTTCGCTCCACTAGTTTGCACGACTTGATCACTATGCTTGCTTACCTTGTTGCATCACCAATGACTCATATTTTCTCATTTCATGCGGTTGATGACAACCATCTACATGCTTTGCACATGATTGATATTGCTTCTTGTCATATATCTCCATATGTTGCCTCCATCATGCTAGATGATTTGCCATGTATTGAGTGCAACCATGCTATTAATCTTGCTCATGAGATTGCCCCCATAGCATTCTCACATATATTTGGAGATTTTGACCAAGGTAGTCAGAGTCGGGATTCGGAGTCGGATCGGTTTTCCTCGGACAGAATCGAGTCGTAAGATCGAGTCGTGGAATCGAGGATTCTACTTGATTTACTCAAATAAGATATTTTGTATGCAGACAAGATATTTATATGGGTTCTAGAGAGTTTTGACACGAAATATGGAGCAAAGAACGTACACATCAATGCTAGTTGTATTCCACTTCTTTTTATGGCTAACCTACCATCTAGCTCGCATGTATGGAACATATATCAGAGGGAAATATGTAGATCATTTAAACCTTCAATGCACGAAATATACTTATGTTCTTTTTAGAGTGCGGGAATAGTCGATCACTTGTCTATCTGACCTACAATGCTAAACCTTGAAGGGTCTTGATCTCCTTCTACGATCAATTTTGAAGCATCCTCCTTTTCACGCCAATTCCATATGTCGGCTAGCCTGATCCTCAATTTCGATCTTGGGTTTTTGAGAGCTAGATCAAAGGTGTCTATGGCTGAGCGTTTGGACTTGGGAGGGGAATAAAGGTCCATGAGGTATATAAAAGGGGTTTGGATGATGGCATACTATTTTGCTACAACTAGACAAACGGCTTAGGTAAGTTAGTAGAATCGGATATAGTCCATAGCATAGTCGGGATTGTCCAATTTTGTACAGGATTCTATGATTTGGATCGCGACCCAACATGGATTCTACCTGATCCGGATTCATAGTGGGATTTGGATCGACAAGCTTCTGTAGGGTCGTGAAGTCATAGGATTCTAGCAGTCGAATCGGGATTCTGACTACCTTGATTTTGACATATTCCTTGTGAAGCATGCTTGTCTTACCTCTTTGCATCATATACCTAGTGCCATGAATATTACCATTGTTGCATCATATTATTCATGCACTTGTGCTTCTGATGGTTATGTGCAAGAGAAAAGAACCATCATGATGGATGATGTGTTTATCGACCATGCGCATACGTTCTTTGTTTTGTTGTGTGCATGTGTTGGATACTTGGACTTCGTGTTGACTTCCACTTCATGGGAGTTGACTATTCAAGCTCTTGAGAGCGAGCCTCATACACTCGACCACGACTCTCTTCTACACCATACTTCCTACCACTTCGGCATTGTGAAGAATGCACAAGGACACGCTTTCAAGGTGACATCCTTCTTGATCTTGGGTATTGTGGATCATACTTCATGTGTTGCTTGTACCATTTGCATGCATGTTCGAGATATTGCTTTCACCCATGATTAACACATTTCCATGCTTCATGACATATATACCTTGTGTGTTGCATCCAACTCTTGGACTACTTGCTACTATCATATGGTTGGTTGCACCAATATCATTTCTTCACATATGTCATGTCCCTTTGCTTGTCACATGATTCACTTGATTGCCTCACACATGATGAACAATTGCTCTTTCTATTGTGTTGAGTGCCACACTATATTCACTACACCCTATGCACGTTATGCTTGGATTGTCTTCCACTTGACCCATGTGTTTAGACATCTCATCTTATTTGGTGTTGTTGATTCCTATGCCTACCATTGACCACTTTTTGAGCGCTTTATGCATGTTTGCTATGATCTTGAGGTAGATGAGTGTTCTCTTGTCAAACAGATTAGAATCTCTACCTCACATTTACATGCTTGTCCCCATGATATCTTTCCTTGTGCTCGATTGATGTGCTTACATGCCATGTCACAATCCTTTGTCACACCCTATGCTATGCTTGATGATGACACTTGTTTGGTGAATCACCTCTTGAATGCTTGGTTTTGCACTAATGCTAACCACATTTGTTTTTCCAAGTGTTTGTTGTTCTTGTTTCTTTTGAAGGAATCACAAGACGGTCCGACATTGGAGAGTGCCCATTTCAAGCTTGAAGATGATGAGTACTTGGTGAACGTCCACTTCTACATGGCGAAGCCATCTCTTTCCCATGGTGATTTGGTTTTCCATCCGAGGTCGGATCTTTCCCAAGGGAGGGGAGATGATGCAGAGCATCCTATGAACATCACCATGTCAAGAGTCCGTTCGGCGAGTGACACATGCAACATCTACTTCACATACACAAAGGTGAATCATCTCCTTTACACGTGCTCACTTGACCCCTTCGAGGATGGTATACTACTTGACACTTCTCCCGTGTGCATGCGTAGGTATTGTCGGAGCTTCACGGACGATGATGAGGAGTGCAAGCACCAAGTAACAACTACACCATCCGCGAGGGAAGCATGGAAGCGATGACGGAAGAGGAACCCGAGCAGGTTCCCAGGTCCCGGACATCTAGCCCCTGGAGATGTCAACAACAGCAGCAGCCCAGCAACCGAAGTGCTACAGGGCCCGGACATTCGGCCCCCAGGCCCCGGACATCCGCCGTCCCCAGCCCGGAAATCCAGCATCCTTCACAGAACGCGTCCATGCCAGCCCAGACATCTGGCCACCCCAGCCCGGACATCCAGCCCGACGCCCGGACAACCGGCCCCCCTGCCTGCGTGTAGTGCTTCTGGGCCAAGGCCCATGTACCCCTTCACCCCTTAGACTATATATACTCCCCCTCCACCTACGTTTTAGGGTTAGCAAAGTGATAGCTCATTTGTATGTGAGATTTTCTCCTACTCTTCTCTTGAGAGAGAGACTACTCCATTGGAGGCCAAGACCTCCATCTTGGAGAAGATCCTGTGGGATATCATCAAAACCCCCTCGCGGGAAGATCCGTCTAGGATACCATCAAGACCTCCTCTTGGAGATGAACTTTACCTTGTATCTTTCCCTTTGTTGTTCATGTACCTTGTGGATCTTGTGTGTTTGATTGTCTAGTGGATGTGTGATTGGACTTGTTCTTGAGTGTTCCTCTCGTTTCCCCTCGTGTTTCCCCTCGTCTTCTTCATGTTCTTCACGGGATCCCCTCCATTTCGTGAAAGATCAGGCATCTAGGGTTCTACCATACATAAAGAAGTCTCAGAGGTAAAAAAAATCTTAGTTTTGGTGTTGCGGCATCGGAGTAGTTTGTAATGAAAATTATTGTGTTGTAGATGGGCTCATTTGAATCCTCTACATGGGATGATTCCTCGTCCGAAGATGATTATGACATAAATGAAGAGGAGGATGTTGCTTTGGTCTTGATGATGCACAAGAACAAGAGGCTGAAGCATGTTCGTTCCATTTTTGGCTGTTAGGTGATTCATAAGATGAGGCAAGATGGACGCCATAGATTGACTCTCAACTATTTTGTTCCAAATGTTGTGTATCCATAGCAATACTTTTCATGACGATTTAGGATGTCTCCTGATTTGTTCCTTCACATTGCCAATTTTGTGAAGCAATATAACCGGTCCTTCGAGTAAATGAGGAATTGCGACGGAGATCTTGGCCATAGCATTATCCATAAGTTGACTGCCCATTGCGCATGATGACATATTGTGTTCCAGCCAATTTCATTGATGATAACTTGTCAATGGGAGAGAGCAGTTCAATCTTGTGTGCGATGGTTGAAGTGTTCGGGCAAGAGTATTTGAGAGCAGCCAATGCTCATGAGACTCAGAGCCTTTTGGAGATGAACAAAGCATGGGGGTTTTCAGACATGGTTAACTCAATTGATTTCATGCCCTCGAGGTGGAAGAACTATCTCTGCAGCATGGCATGGATAACTCAGACCGTACAAGAAGGATGTCACCATCATTCTTGAAACCATGGGCCATCCCGAGACATGAATTTGACATGCATTTTTTGGGATGCCTGGATATTGCAATGACATCAATGTGCTACGAAGCCTGCTTCATCCAGCTGGATCCTGCTTCATCCAGCTCGATGCTACAGCTCTCACTTAGCTTCTTAGGTAATTTCTGTAAAAAAATGATAAATGAGCATGTCATATTACTACACTAAGCACATATCACATTAGTAAGCATATCACATTACTACACTAAGCATATCATCAGATGCTACACTAAGCATATCACAACATTACTACACACTAATAAGCATATGATGCATCACATATTACTACACTAATTAAGCATATCATCAAATTCTACACTAAGGATATATCATCACATTACTACACTAAGCATATCATCAAATTCTACACTAAGCATATCTAAGTAAGCATATATCATCACATTACTACACTAAGCATATCAAATTACTACACTAAGTAACATACCATGGCATGGCGGTTAACATTCGTCCTTGTCAGGCGGGTCATGAATGGCATCCCGACATAGTCATCACGTGGAAGAAGTATGTACCAGAGGTTGGCCGATTCATCCTTGCCCAGCCTCATTCTTTGGGCATAGAGGGCTTCATCAAGTGGGTCCTTATCATCTTTGTCCTCCGAGTTGATGTAGATAACAACCAACCTTGGAGTTTGTCTTCTGAAGGAGAAGCTGGTCAATTCACCCCCGGTGAGATGCATGTGGGCAGTGAAAAGATCCCATTCATCTCATCCAATCTGGGATATCTTTTGTCCCTTCTCGACCTCCATAGTGTAGGGCCCTCCAGGAGCGTGGAAGATCACAGTGTCTCCGGTAATGAGCTCACTGAACTCCAATCTCATATTACAAGGGACGATCTGTGTAAGAAAAATCAAAAAACACACACAATGCATTACTGGAAATAGCAACAAAAACAAAAGAATTAACTGTTAGAAGGTTCATATAATGTGTTACCACTGCAGGACAAAACACGACTAGAAGTAGATGAAAAACATCATGCCAGTTGCAAGGCCGGTTGTGCACCTTGACTTGCACACTCGACATGATGGTGGTTGTGTCACTCTACACAAAAGATATTGAAAACTAAGTATATAATCAGATTCTACAGTAGTGAATTAACACTAGGTATAATGAGTTTCTACACTAGTAAATCAATTTCTACTAAACATAATTAGATACTACAGTGCTAAATATAATTCTACACTAGTAATTGTATACACAAATAAACAAAATCCATGGAGGGAGATAAAAATAAATAAATTCTACACTAGTAATTTATAAGAGTTCATTTTATTTATTCATAACATTCTAGGCTACACTACCAAATTAAGTTGAACCTGAACAATTAATATTCTAGACACTCAAAATATTTGTAATCAGAATGCACTATAAATACCAGATTCGGTCTACAGATAAGCCATTTTTCACTGAAGTGGTGTTCACTGCTTGCTGGAACATTTGGATCATCAGGAATGCCAAAGTTTTCAGAAGTGAGAGGGCTAGTTTTAATAAATGGAGAGGTGCTTTTAGGCATGATATTACTCTTCTGCAGCACAGGATCAAGTCTGCTTACAAGGATGATTTCTTGAAGTGGATTTCTTTTCTTCCCCCTTAAGGCTTTTTGTTGTAAGATAATTTTTTTTGTTCTTTTTGCTTACCTCTTGTAATCCTCCTATTGTAACTGTTGCTTTTGCCTTAATAAAGTTTTGACATGCTGTGGGGGTTTGCCCCACAGTTCCAAGTCAAAAAAAGTAGTCGAATTATCACTAAAATTTCTACGCAAAGCAATCCATGGAACTAACTTTGGATTTTACATCAAAGAAATCCATGATATATACTAACATTTCTACACAAAGCAATCCCCTAAATCAACTTGTACATGAATCCCATGGATTCCGTGTGGCGTGTCCGCGGACAGAGGAGGTAGGAGTGGAGAGGAAGGAGATGCGATGGGAGGGGAAGGAGAACCTTGCTGCCGACGAGGGGCGGCAAGGAGCGGCGACGGGGCGGCAATGGCAGCGGCGGGTGGTCGAGGGGGAGTGTATACGTAGGGTGGGTGTGAAATGATAGGGCGACGACTTAGGTCTTTTACTAAGGTGTGGAGTTGACTCGGGTGGGTCATTGCTGGCATCACCTAAAGTGCAACGCCATAGCTAATAACAACCCTAATAAAAAAAGACTAAGATTAATGAAAGACTGAACATAATAAAAGACTCAAAATTAGAACTAGTAGTAAAGAAATAAAAGTCCCAAAATGATAAAAACACTAATAATAATTATGAAAGAATATAATATAAAATGCTCATTATTTTTTGACTAGTATAATCATTAAATACTTAAAACACTTGATAAAATGGAAAAATTATTACTAGCGTAACATAACTTGGCATGCCAACACTAACAAATTAAATACAACATGCATAGAAATCCAACAGCACCACTATCTTTCGAACGGTGAGATATGGGCCAACAAATTTGTGGCGTGTCTAAAAATAATAACGCAACACTAAGCATGTAAAGCTGACGTGCTAATATGCCGATGCCAGCACTATTTAAAAAAATAGTGCCAGCATTGATGGAAAATGGCGCGCCGCCAACGAAATTTGTGGCTAGCCGTTTTCCACTAGTTTCTAAGGGTTTGTATCAAGCAACAATTTCCCCTCAAAGTGAATTATGTTAAGGTTTATCGAACTAGTGGGAACTTTGAATTGCAGTCAATGATAAGTACATGCACACACAAAAGAAACTTACCTTGGCCCACAATGGAACTACTAAGATTGTCAGTCTTAATAGCCTTGTAAGCCTTGCTATTTACAAGGATTAAACAAAGTGTGTTTGAAATATTGTGGTTGCAAGGAAAATTAAAATACGATTCAGATTGCAAAGGTAGTAAAACGAGGAGATTGAGGTTGTATGCAATGGGAAAAGATGGACTGGAATCCGTGTGTTCACTAGTGGATTCTCTTTAAAGTAAACAACAAGGTGTGGTATAAAAATCACAGTTGTGCATTGATTAAATTAATTACAGTTTTTATGAGTATGGTTATATATGGCATAATCACATATAGGCAACACGTCTGGACATCCATATATCGTTAATCCAACTACATCTACAACTAGTACTGCATCCTAAGATTGCTATTAGCATGCATCTCAAATTATTAAGTAAATAATAGAGTATTGTATTAAGTATAATGACATGAGGTTGATGATATATTGTCTTCACTTTGCGCTTAAAGGACAGCTACACAATCATCTTTTTATCCTTAGTGGAAACAATATAATAAAATCCCTTTTCACTTTCTGACACTATGGTAGATTACTGAGTGAACCCAACCAACATACACTACTCTCTCTTGAAGATCATCCATCAAACTTTGCCAAAGAAAGACAAATAGATCGAAGAGCATACATGTACAATATATGTGCAACAAATAAACCAAATCGATCTCAAAAGAATTCATGGACAGATCTGATCATAAAGTGATAATTCATTGCACCACAACAAATACATAGAGAGTATCCGATTGATAATCATGTAGAGTATCTCATGTCATCTTTGTATTGAGAAATAAGGGAGAGAAATCCATCTAGCTACTACTATATATGGATCCATAGTCCAACTGAAAACACTCACAATTGATCATGTTGGTGGCAAGGTTAGATGTAGATGGCCACCGAGATGATTTCCCCCTCCGATAGAGTACCGAAAAGGCCTCCAGATTGGATTGCATCTGAATAGAGAGGTACGGCGGTAGAAAAGTTCTCCTCCCTGGAAAATCATGGTTTTTATGTTGGGTAACATAGCATGCAATTTCAAAAATATTCCTACGATCATGCAAGATCTATCTAGGAGATGCATAGCAACGAGAGGGGGAGAGTGTGTCTACGCACCCTCATAGACCGAGAGCGGAAGCATTAGGTTAACGCGGTTGATGTAGTTGAACGTCTTCACGATCCAACCGATCTAGCACCAAACGTACGACACCTCCGAGTTCAGCACACGTTCAGCTCGATGACGTCCCTCGAACTCTTGATCCAGTAGAGGGTCTAGGGAGAGTAACTTCAGCACGACAGCGTGATGATGGTGTTGGTGATGTGATCCGCACAAGGCTTCGCCTAAGCACTACGATGATACTACCGGAGGAGTAAACAGTGGAGGGGGGCACCGCACATGGCTAAGACAATGTTGTGCCTTTGGGGTGCCCCCCTGCCCCCGTATATAAAGGAGGGGAGGAGGAGGCCGGCAGCCAGGAGGGGCGCGCCATGGGGGAAGTCCTACTAGGACTCCACTCCTAGTAGGATTCGCCCCCCTTTTCCTTTCTTCCACCGGAGGGAAAAAGGAAGGAGAGGGAGAGGGAAAGGGAAGGGGGCCACGCCCCCTCCTCCTTGTCCTATTCGGACTCCCTAGGAGGGGGCGCGCGCCACCCCCCTCCCCCGCGGGCTTCCCTATCTCTCCCTTAGGCCCATGTTGGCCCAACACTTCCACGGGGGGGGGGGGGGGGGGGGGGGGGTTCCGGTAACCCCTCGGTACTCTGGTAAAATACCTGAATCACTCAAAACCATTCCGATGTCCGAATACTACTGATACGTCTCCAATGTATCTATAATTTTTTATTGTTCCATGCTATTAT
The DNA here is from genome assembly GCF_018294505.1 of Triticum aestivum. Classification (NCBI taxonomy): domain Eukaryota; kingdom Viridiplantae; phylum Streptophyta; class Magnoliopsida; order Poales; family Poaceae; genus Triticum; species Triticum aestivum. Next base: position 266,796,600 of record NC_057807.1, on the reverse strand, counting down.
ATTACCCATTTTGGATGTTTATGGGCTTTATTTTACACATTTATATCATTTTTGGGACTAACCTACTAACTGGAGGCCCAGCCCATATTGCTGTTTTATTGCCTGTTTCAGTATTTTGAGCAAAAGGAATATCAAACGGAGTCCAAACAGAATGAAACCTTCGGCAGCGTGATTTTTTGGAAGAATATCATCCTGGAGACGTGGAGTTCAAGTCAGAAGATACTCGAGGACTCCACGAGATAGGAGGGCGCGCCCCCCTTACAGGGGCGTGCCCCCTGTCTCGTGGGCCCCTCGAGCACTTCCCGACCGACTTCTTTCGCCTATATATGCCTACGTACCCTAAAACCATCAAAAATCAAGATAGATCGGGAGTTCCGCCGCCGCAAGCCTCTGTAGCCACCAAAAACCTCTCGGGAGCCCATTCCGGCACCCTGCCAGAGGGGGAATCCATCACCGGTGGCCATATTCATCATCCCGGTGCTCTCCATGACGAGGAGGGAGTAGTTCACCCTCGGGGCTGAGGGTATGTACCAGTAGCTATGTGTTTGATATCTCTCTCTCTCTCTCGTGTTCTCTCTCGTGTTCCCTCTATGGCACGATCTTGATGTATCCCGAGCTTTGCTATTTTAGTTGGATCTTATGATGTTTCTCCCCCTCTACTCTCTTGTGATGAATTGAGTTTCCCCTTTGAAGTTATCTTATCGGATTGAGTCTTTTATGAGAACACTTGATGTATGTCTTGTCTTGCTTACCTGTGGTGACAATGGGATATCATGTGCCACTTGATGTATGTTTTGGTGACCAACTTGCGGGTTCCGCCCATGAACCTATGCATAGGGGTTGGCACACGTTCTTGACTCTCCGGTAGAAACTTTGGGGCACTCTTTGAAGTACTTTGTGTTGGTTGGATGAATTTGAGATTGTGTGATGCATATCATATAATCATGCCCACGGATACTTGAGGTGACAATGGAGTATCTAGGTGACATTAGGGTTTTGGTTGATTTGTGTCTTTAGGTGTTATTCTAGTACGAACTCTTTTATAGATCGATCCGAAAGAATAACTTTGAGGTGGTTTCGTACCCTACCATAATCTCTATGTTTGTTCTCCGCTATTAGTGGCTTTTGAGTGACTCTTTTTTGCATGTTGAGGGATTGTTATATGATCTATCTATGTTATTATTGTTGAGAGAACTTGCACTAGTGAAAGTATAAACCCTAGGCCTTGTTTCCTATCATTGCAATACCGTTTACGTTCATTTTTATCATTAGTTACCTTGCTGTTTTTATTATTTTAGATTACAAAAACCTATATCTACTATCTATTTTGCACTTGTATCACCATCTCTTCGCCGAACTAGTGCACCTATACAATTTACCATTGTATTGGGTGTGTTGGGGACACAAGAGACTCTTTGTTATTTGGTTGCAGGGTTGCTTGAGAGAGACCATCTTCATCCTACGCCTCCTACGGATTGATAAACCTTAGGTCATCCACTTGAGGGAAATTTGCTACTATCCTACAAACCTGTGCACTTGCAGGCCCAACAACGTCTACAAGAAGAAGGTTGTGTAGTAGACATCAAGCTCTTTTCTGGCGCCGTTGCCGGGGAGGCTAGGTAAAAGGGCACTCACTCACGCCCCGTCAACTAAGCTCTTTTCTGGCGCCGTTGCCGGGGAGGTGAGTGCTGATGACCGGCAAGTATAGAGGATAGTTGTAGCCTCTTTCGATAAGTAATAGTGTCGAACCCAATGAGGAGCTAAAGGTAGAACAAATACTCTCTCAAGTCCTATCGGCCACTGATACGACTCTACGCACGCTTGGCGTTTGCTTTACCTAGAACAAGTATGAAACTAGAAGTACTTTGTAGGTGTGATAGGATAGGTTTGCAAGATAATAAAGAACGCGTAAATAAACTGTTGAAGGAAATATGCCCTAGAGGCAATAATAAAGTTATTATTTATTTCCTCATATAATGATAAATGTTTATTATTCATGCTAGAATTGTATTAACCGGAAACATGATACATGTGTGAATACATAGACAAACATAACGTCACTAGTATGCCTCTACTTGACTAGCTCATTCATAAAAGATGGTTATGTTTCCTAACCATAGACATGTGTTGTCATTTGATTAACGGGATCACATCATTAGGAGAATGATGTGATTGACATGACCCATTTCGTTAGCCTAGCACTTGATCGTTTAGTATATTGCTATTGCTTTCTTCATGACTTATACATGTTCCTGTAACTATGAGATTATGCAACTCCCGTTTACCGGAGGAACACTTTGTGTGCTACCAAACGTCACAACGTAACTAGGTGATTATAAAGGAGCTCTACAGGTGTCTCCTAAGGTACATGTTGGGTTGGCGTATTTCGAGATTAGGTTTTGTCACTCCGATTGTCGGAGAGGTATCTCTGGGCCCTCTCGGTAATGCACATCACTATAAGCCTTGCAAGCAATGTAGCTAATGAGTTAGTTACGGAATGATGTATTACATAACAAGTAAAGAGACTTGCCGGTAACGAGATTGAACTAGGTATTGGATACCGACGATCGAATCTCGGGCAAGTAACATACCGATGACAAAGGGAACAACGTATGTTGTTATGCGGTTTGACCGATAAAGATCTTCGTAGAATATGTAGGAACCAATATGAGCATCCAGGTTCCGCTATTGGTTATTGACCAAGAATAGTTCTAGGTCATGTCTACATAGTTCTCGAACCCGTAGGGTCCGCACGCTTAACGTTACGATGATAGTTTTATTATGAGTTTATAAGTTTTGATGTACCGAAGTTTGTTCGGAGTCCCGGATGTGTTCACGGACATGACGAGGAGTCTTGAAATGGTTGAGACATAAAATTGATATATTGGAAGCCTATATTTGGATCGGAATGGTTCCGGGTGAAATCGGGATTTTACCGGAACACCGGGGGGTTACCGGAACCCTCCCGGGGGTTAATGGGCCTTAGTGGGCCATGAGGGAGAAGAGGAGGGCCGGCCAGGGCAGGCCATGCGCCCCCTCCCCCCTAGTGTGAATAGGACAAGGAAGGGGGGGCGGTGCCCCCCTTTCCTCTTTCCCCTCCCCCCTTTCCTTCTCCACCAAGGCAAGAGGGGGGAGTCCTACTCCCGATGGGAGTAGGACTCCTCCAGGCGCACCCCTAGGGGGCCGGCCGCACCTCCCCCTCCCTCCTTTATATACGGGGGCAGGGGGGCACCCCAGGACACACAAGTTGATCTACGTGATCGTTCCTTAGCCGTGTGCGGTGCCCCCCTCCACCATATTCCACCTTGGTCATATCGTCGCGGAGTTTAGGCGAAGCCCTGCGCCGGTAGAACATCATCATCGTCACCACACCGTCGTGCTGACGGAACTCATCCCCGACACTTTGCTGGATCGGAGTTCAGGGATCATCATCGAGCTGAACGTGTGCTGAACTCGGAGGTGTCGTACGTTCGGTACTTGCATCGGTCGGATCGTGAAGACGTACGACTACATCAACTGCGTTGTCATAACGCTTCCGCTTACGGTCTACGAGGGTACATGGACAACACTCTCCCCTCTCGTTGCTATGCATCACCATGATCTTGCGTGTGCGTAGGAATTTTTTTGAAATTACTACGTAACCCAACAGTGGCATCCGAGCCTGGTTTTATGCGTAGATGTCATATGCACGAGTAGAACACAAGTGAGTTGTGGGCGATACAAGTCATACTACTTACCAGCATGTCATACTTTGGTTCAGCGGTATTGTGAGATGAAGCGGCCTGGACCGACATTACGCGTACGCTTACGCGAGACTAGTTTCACCGTTAAGAGCACTCGTGCTTAAAGGTGGCTGGCGGGTGTCTGTCTCTCTCACTTTAGTTGAACCGAGTGTGGCTACGCGCGGTCCTTGCGAAGGTTAAAACATCACTAACTTGACAAACTATCGTTGTGGTTTTGATGCATAGGTAAGAACGGTTCTTGCTAAGCCTGTAGCAGCCACGTAAAATTTGCAACAACAAAGTAGAGGATGTCTAACTTGTTTTTGCAGGGCATGTTGTGATGTGATATGGTCAAGACATGATGCTCTATTTTATTGTATGAGATGATCATGTTTTGTAACAGAAGTTATCGGCAACTGGCAGGAGCCATATGGTTGTCGCTTTATTGTATGAAATGCAAATGCCCTGTAATTGCTTTACTTTATCACTAAGCGGTAGCGATAGTCGTAGAAGCAATAGATGGCATAACGACAACGATGCTACGATGGAGATCAAGGTGTCGCGCCGGTGACGATGGTGATCACCACGGTGCTTCGGAGATGGAGATCACAAGCACAAGATGATGATGGCCATATCATATCACTTATATTGATTGCATGTGATGTTTATCCTTTATGCATCTTATCTTGCTTTGATTGACGGTAGCATTTTAAGATGATCTCTCACTAAATTATCAAGAAGTGTTCTCCCTGAGTATGCACCGTTGTGAAAGTTCTTCGTGCTGAGACACTACATGATGATCGGGTGTGATAGGCTCTACGTTCAAATACAACGGGTGCAAACAGGTTGCACACGCGGAATACTCAGGTTAAACTTGACGAGCCTAGCATATAACAGATATGGCCTCGGAACACGGAGACCGAAAGGTCGAGCGTGAATCATATAGTAGATATGATCAACATATTGATGTTCACCGTTGAAACTACTCCATCTCACGTGACGATCGGACGTGGTGTAGTTGATATGGATCACGTAATCACTTAGAGGATTAGAGGGATGTCTATCTAAGTGGGAGTTCTTAAGTAATATGATTAATTGAACTTAAATTTATCATGAACTTAGTACCTGATAGTATTTTGCTTGTCTATGTTTGTTGTAGATAGATGGCTCGTGCTGTTGTTTCGTTGAATTTTAATGTGTTCCTTGAGAAAGCAAAGTTGAAAGATTATGGTAGAAATTACACGGACTGGGTCCATAACCTGAGGATTATCCTCATTGCTGCACAAAAGAATTATGTCCTGGAAGCACCACTGGGTGCCAGGCCTGCTACTGATGCAACTAACGACGTTAAGAACGTCTGGCAAAGCAAAGCTGATGACAACTCGATAGTTCAGTGTGCCATGCTTTACGGCTTAAAACCGGGTCTTCAACGATGTTTTGAACATCATGGAGCATATGAGATGTTCCAGGAGTTGAAGTTAATATTTCAAGCAAATGCCCGGATTGAGAGATATGAAGTCTCCAATAAGTTCTATAGCTGCAAGATGGAGGAGAATAGTTCTATCAGTGAACACATACTCAAAATGTATGGGTATAATAATCACTTGATTCAATTCTTCAATCACTGCCACCAAGCTACAAGAGCTTCGTGATGAACTATAATATGCAAGGGATGGACAAGACTATTCCCGAGCTCTTCGCAATGCTGAAAGCCGCGGAGGTAGAAATCAAGAAGGAGCATCAAGTGTTGATGGTCAACAAGACCACTAGTTTCAAGAAAAAGGGCAAAGGGAAGAAGAAGGGGAACTTCAAGAAGAACAACAAACAAGTTGATGTTCAAGAGAAGAAACCCAAGTCTGGACCTAAGCCTGAGACTGAGTGCTTCTACTGCAAGCAGACTGGACACTAGAAGCGGAACTGCCCCAAGTATTTGGCGGATAAGAAGGATGGCAAAGTGAACAAAGGTATATGTGATATACATGTTATTGATGTGTACCTTACTAATGCTCGCAGTAGTACCTGGGTATTTGATACTGGTTCTGTTGCTAATATTTTCAACTCGAAACATGGACTACGGATTAAGCGAAGATTGGCTAAGGACGAGGTGACGATGCGCGTGGGAAATGGTTCCAAAGTCGATGTGATCGCGGTCGGCACACTACCTCTACATCTACCATCGAGATTAGTTTTAGACCTAAATAATTGTTATTTGGTGCCAGCGTTGAGCATGAACATTATATCTGGATCTTGTTTGATGCGAGACGGTTATTCATTTAAATCAGAGAATAATAGTTGTTCTATTTATATGAGTAATATCTTTTATGGTAATGCACCCTTGAAGAGTGGTCTATTTTTATTGAATCTCGATAGTAGTGATACACATATTCATAGTGTTGAAACCAAAAGATGCAGAGTTGATAATGATAGTGCAACTTATTTGTGGCACTGTCGTTTAGGTCATATCAGTGTAAAGCGCATGAATAAACTCCATACTGATGGGCTTTTGGAATCACTTGATTATGAATCACTTGGTATTTGCGAACCGTGCCTCATGGGCAAGATGACTAAAACGCCGTTCTCCGGAACTATGGAGCGAGCAACTGATTTGTTGGAAATCATACATACTGATGTTTGTGGTCCAATGAATGTTGAGGCTCGCGGCGGGTATCGTTATTTCTCACCTTCACAGATGATTTGAGCAGATATGGGTATATCTATTTAATGAAACACAAGTCTGAAACATTTGAAAAGTTCAAAGAATTTCAGAGTGAAGTGGAAAATCATCATAACAAGAAAATAAAATTTCTACGATCTGATCATGGAGGAGAATATTTGAGTTACAAGTTTGTTTTACATTTGAAACAATGCGGAATAGTTTCGCAACTCACGCCACCCGGAACACCACAACGAAATGGTGTGTCCGAACGTCGTAATCGTACTTTACTAGATATGGTGCGATCTATGATGTCTCTTACTGATTTACCGCTATCGTTTTGGGGTTATGCTTTAGAGACGGCCGCATTCACGTTAAATAGGGCACCATCAAAATCCGTTGAGACGACGCCTCATGAACTGTGGTTTGGCAAGAAACCAACGTTGTCGTTTCTTAAAGTTTGGGGCTGCGATGCTTATGTGAAGAAACTTCAACCAGATAAGCTCGAACCCAAATCCGAGAAATGTGTCTTCATAGGAGACCCAAAAGAGACTGTTGGGTACACCTTCTATCACAGATCTGAGGGCAAGATTTTCGTTGCTAAATTCGGATCCTTTCTAGAGAAGGAGTTTCTCTCGAAAGAAGTGAGTGGGAGGAAAGTAGAACTTGATGAGGTAACTGTACCTGCTCCCTTATTGGAAAGTAGTTCATCACAAGAACCGGTTCCTGTGACAACTACACCAATTAGTGAGGAAGCTAATGATATTGATCATGAAACTTCAGATCAAGTTTCTACTGAACCTCGTAGGTCTACCAGAGTAAGATCCGCACCAGAGTGTTACGGTAATCCTATTCTAGAAGTCATGTTACTTGACCATGATGAATCTACGAACTATGAGGAAGCGATGATGAGCCCAGATTCCGCAAAATGGCTAGAGGCAATGAAATCTGAGATGGGATCCATGTATGAGAACAAAGTATGGACTTTGGTTGACTTGCCCGATGATTGGCAAGCCATTGAGAATAAATGGATCTTTAAGAAGAAGACTGACGCTGATGGTAATGTAACTGTCTATAAAGCTCGACTTGTTGCGAAAGGTTTTCGACAAGTTCAAGGGGTTGACTACGATGAGACTTTCTGTAACATCCCAAAATTTTCCAAATTTTGAAATGTTAATAAATAAGTAATATCAAGTGAATTGCTATGATTTTCATGGGAAATTAAAACCTTTTGATTCTTGTTTCAAATATTTCAATACAATTGCTTTTCTTTTGGACACCTATGAAATATTTTGAAACCAAAAATAAAAATGGAGTGGGAATAAAATGACTTTCTCAAAATGTGGCGAATAAATATTTCATTTGAAGTTCTTTTGAATTTGGATTTCTATTTGAAGATGGATCTTACTTGGAGTTATAGTGCCATTTAAATATTTCCAAAGTATTCAAATAAAATTTAATGAGAGGAGATAATATGACTTCTCCAAAAATTTATCTGGGAATATTTAATATGGTACATTTATCCTTTTGTGAACATGCAAAACTCAAAATTGATTTTTTAGTAAATCAATTATGTCCATAAAGCATTAATAGTAGTTCATGCACAGAATTTATTTTATTAAATTCTGAAAACTAATTTTCTTGGACTCTAAATAATATAATGTAGACATTTTTGTTGTTGTTGTTTTAAGTAAACTTTTTGTGCACGTACTTATGTACGTAAATATATTTCAATCCTAATTCCTAAACTATCTAGCTTGACCAGTATATTTCTCTCTCAAAATCTCGGACAGGCGCGAGACAGCAGCACAGCACAGCCCACCTTGTTTTTGTATTTATTTTTCCTTGCCTTCTTCCTTTGGGCCAATTTCTTCCACTAAGGCCCGTATCTTTTCAGCCCAACCGATGGCCATCTTCTTCCTCCCATCGTTCCTTACAGGAACATGAACAGCTGGCTGCAACCATGGACGCCTCCACCTCTTCCTCTCATCATCTCCCTTCCCCGCACCCAGTAACCCCCAGAATCCGTTCCCCTCTCCTCCCTCGACCCCTCCCATCCCTTAGTGCGCCATCAATTGAGGTGTAGTGGCCATTACAGAGAAACTGAACCGCCACCATTATGGCCCTTCATCTGCTCAAATTCTGACCTCCCCGAGCCCTATAAAAAGCACCCCGCGAGCCCCTCTCAGCCCTCGTCCGAAGCCCTCTCCTTTCGGAAGCTATCTACTTCCCCATCCCGATCAATTGCTCGTCGGAGTTCAGAAGCTCCGGCAGCCGCCCCACACCGCCACGGGACGAGACCGAGCCCGGGACATTGCCCAACGACTTACCTCGTCGACATCTTCGCCGTCCTCCTTCTACTTGACGTCAGGGAGCTTCTTCCACAACTCCGGCGACATTCTTTTCCAACTCCGGCGACCAACTCCGGTGAGCTCTCTCTAAATCCCGTAATTCTTTTATTCAGAAAAATATCCAAACTTCGGAAATTCATATCTCCCAAATCGTATGTCCGATTTTGACAAATAAGATATCCCCGGATTCGCTGAAACCTGTACTTTTATATGAAATTATAAAATATCACTTTTGGGAAATTTAAAATTTAGTTTTGATTTAACTGGTAAGATGAGTATTTTCACTATATCTTTTATTCTGTAAATCATATAAAAATGTTTTATATATGAAAGTTGGACCTTAGGACCTCACCATTCTGTTAGAACTCATAGAATAATTTTTCAATGATGTTTAGTCATTGTTTTAGCATCATCACCTTAATTTGACTTTCTTTAATCATAATTTAATAACTTTATTAGATTGAATTTGATTCTTCAGTAGAAATCCTTAGATAGATGAGACCTCTCTGGTCATTCGATATCATCACAAAACTTTGAAGTTGCAAGATTATGGATTTAATTTTTTTTATTTATCTCGAAACCTATGCCATACCATTGCCGTTTACCCAAGTCAAATATTCCAAATAGTCTTGTGATAAATTTGTCGTATGAACTTGGTCTCACAACCCTTCAAACCATAATCCTCACTTAGTATCAATATTATCCGACCCTAGAATATGACTATGTCATATTTTCTTTCAAGACCACACCTGATCCTATATCAACCTTAACAATGCCCTAGAAATTATGATAGTGGCAACTGAATAATTGTGTTGTTATTTGGATCTTCATTTGGATTTTTATTATATGTTGAATGCTTGCTTGCACCATTGTTATGTGAATGTGGATATGCCGAGCGTCTTACTTGAGTTATTTATCACGTTAGATTACGACGAGTGCGAAGGTGAATTTTACGAGGAGGTAGAACCTTGTTACTGCGAAACCAAAGGCAAGTTGCAAATTGATCATGCTTTGACCTATGTTTTCATATTATGCATAATCCTTTGTATTTTAATGCTATGCATGTTTTACAAAAGTTTTACAAAGTATTATTACTAGCTAGAGCCATAGGTTCAAGACTTGCAACCATGCTTGGCCACGCTGGCACAAAATGGGTGGGATGAAAACCAAAATTGTTTTGAACCTTTAAACTTGCCTATTTTGGGCCAACGTTTTTGTGAAAACTATTGAGAAACAAAATTATATATTATTTTATCTTCTACTTCATGGACGGAATGGTATTGACGGGAGCGTCTACAAGTGATTGTGCCTGTCGGGGTCTTGCAGTGAATGCGCCCGACTGGGGTCTTGCACACAGGTTTTTGGTGGGGACTGTCGTCCAGGGGAATGAGATCTTCCAAGTACAGTTTGATGTAGCTTCCAGTACAGCCGCATGCTACTATGGGCTCTGGCTTAGCTTAGTACTAACGGGAAACCCTTACCTCAGGACCGCCATCGGAGAGGGGCTTTCATTGCCTAAGTTGCGGGCGGCTTGGTCAGGTATAGGGGGCTGTTACGGAAAGGCTTCGTCACAATCTCCTCCTAGTCGTACACCCAAGTGTGTAACGGTAAACGGGGTTGGTTGTGTCATGTGGGGAACGTGTACGACCTCTGCAGAGGATTTAACCTAATCGATTAGTCGTGCCCCCGGTTACGGGCAAATTTGAGCAACTGAAGACTTGGACTGAAGAAGAATCTCCCCTCTCTTTTCTAAAAATCTGTTTTAAGGGTTAAAGTTGAGGAATGAGCACAGTGAATGTGTTTCACTTCAACCTTATGTATATTTTAAAACTATTTTGGAGAATGAGCACTGGTGCGTATATCCAAGTGTCTCACTCCTACCTTTTATACAAAAAAATTATTTCTATTTCAAAAGAAGTTTACAAAATTTACTATGGGAGAAAATTGGCTTTATGCAAAGGAAACCTCCACCAATTCTTACCCTGCATATATAATTTGTTATACTTTCCTTTGCAACTTGCGAGTACATTCCACGTACTCATTTGCACCTGTCATGTGCAGATCTCGACAGATTAAGAGACGATAGGGTTATGGTCTACACTCAACGAGCCCAGTGGCGTTGATGGAGCCTAACTTAGTAACTACGTATAATTCCGCTGTATTATCTGCCAACTTGAGTTGTGCCTAAGGTATGATTTATATATATATATCTGGATCTACCGTTGTAGTAGAATGATGTATGTCTTACTAATATTCATTTTTGCTACTGTGTGTGCTAGCTATGATCCAGGGATAGCACAGTAAGCACAGAGACTTTGATTTTACAAAATCCGGGTCGTTACACTTTCTCACCCGTAGCGATGCTTAAGTCTGTCCGAATCATGTTAGCAATTGCTGCATTTTATGATTATGAAATATGGCAAATGGATGTCAAAACTGCATTCTTGAATGGATTTCTGGAAGAAGAGGTGTATATGATGCAACCAGAAGGTTTTGTTGATCCAAAAGGTGCTAACAAAGTATGCAAGCTCCAGCGATCCATTTATGGACTGGTGCAAGCATCTCGGAGTTGGAATAAACGCTTTGATAGTGTGATCAAAGCATATGGTTTTATATAGACTTTTGGAGAAGCCTGTATTTGCAAGAAAGTGAGTGGGAGCTCTATAGCATTTCTGATTTTATATGCAGATGACATATTATTAATTGGAAATGATATAGAATTTCTGGATAGCATAAAGGGAGGCTTGAATAAAAGTTTTTCTATGAAAGACCTCGGTGAAGCTTCTTACATATTGGGCATCAAGATTTATAGAGATAGATCAAGATGCTTAATTGGACTTTCACAAAGTACATACCTTGATAAAGTTTTGAAAAAGTTCAAAATAGAGGCAAAGAAAGGGTTCTTGCCCGTGCTACAAGGTGTGAAATTGAGTCAGACTCAATGCCCGACCACAGCAGAAGATAGAGAGAAAATGAAAGATGTTCCCTATGCTTCAGCCATAGGCTCTATCATGTATGCAATGCTGTGTACCAGACCTAACATGTGCTTAGCAATAAGCTTGGCAGGAAGGTACCAAAGCAATCCAGGAGTGGATCACTAGACAGCGGTCAAGAACATCCTGAAATACCTGAAAAGGACTAAGGATATGTTTCTCGTATATGGAGGTGACAAAGAGCTAGTTGTAAATGGTTACGTCGATGCAAGCTTTGACACTGATCCGGACGATTCTAAATCGCAAACCGGATACATGTTCTTATTAAACGGTGGAGCTGTAAGTTGGTGCAGTTCTAAACAAAGCGTCGTGGCGGGATCTACATGTGAAGCGGAGTACATAGCTGCTTCGGAAGCAGCAAATGAAGGAGTCTGGATGAAGGAGTTCATTTCCGATCTAGGTGTCATACCTAGTGCATCGGGACCAATGAAGATCTTTTGTGACAATACTGGTGCAATTGCCTTAGCAAAGGAATCCAGATTTCACAAGAGGACCAAGCACATCAAGAGACGCTTCAATTCCATCCGGGACCAAGTCCAGGTGGGAGACATAGAGATTTGCAAGATACATACGGATCTGAATGTTGCAGACCTGTTGACTAAGCCTCTTCCACGAGCAAAACATGATCATCACCAAGACTGCATGGGTGTTAAAATCATTACTGTGTAATCTAGATTATTGACTCTAGTGCAAGTGGGAGACTGAAGGAAATATGCCCTAGAGGCAATAATAAAGTTATTATTTATTTCCTCATATCATGATAAATGTTTATTATTCATGCTAGAATTGTATTAACCGGAAACATAATACATGTGTGAATACATAGACAAACATAACGTCACTAGTATGCCTCTACTTGACTAGCTCATTAATCAAAGATGGTTATGTTTCCTAACCATAGACATGTTTTGTCATTTGATTAATGGGATCACATCATTAGGAGAATGATGTGATTGACATGACCCATTCCGTTAGCCTAGCACTTGATCGTTTAATATATTGCTATTGCTTTCTTCATGACTTATACATGTTCCTGTAACTATGAGATTATGCAACTCCCGTTTACCAGAGGAACACTTTGTGTGCTACCAAACGTCACAACATAACTGGGTGATTATAAAGGAGCTCTACAGGTGTCTCCGAAGGTACATGTTGGGTTGGCGTATTTCGAGATTAGGTTTTGTCACTCCGATTGTCGGAGAGGTATCTCTGGGCCCTCTCGGTAATGCACATCACTATAAGCCTTGCAAGCAATGTAGCTAATGAGTTAGTTATGGAATGATGCATTACGTAACGAGTAAAGAGACTTGCCGGTAACGAGATTGAACTAGGTATTGGATACCGACGATCGAATCTCGGGCAAGTAACATACCAATGACAAAGGGAACAACGTATGTTGTTATGCGGTTTGACCGATAAAGAACTTCGTAGAATATGTAGGAGCCAATATGAGCATCCAGGTTCCGCTATTGGTTATTGACCAAGAATAGTTCTAGGTCATGTCTACATAGTTCTCGAACCCGTAGGGTCCGCACGCTTAACGTTACGATGACAGTTTTATTATGAGTTTATAAGTTTTGATGTACCGAAGTTTGTTTAGAGTCCCGGATGTGATCACGGACATGACGAGGAGTCTTGAAATGGTCGAACATAAAGATTGATATATTGGAAGCCTATATTTGGATATCGGAATGGTTCCGGGTAAAATAGGGATTTTACCGGAACACCGGGGGGTTACCGGAACCCTCCCGTGGGTTAATGGGCCTTAGTGGGCCATGAGGCAGAAGTGGAGGGCCAGCCAGGGCAGGCCGCGCGCCCCCTCCCTCCTAGTCCGAATAGGACAAGGAAGGGGGGGGCGCCCCCTTTCCTCTTTCCCCTCCCCCTTTCCTTCTCCACCAAGGCAAGAGGGGGGAGTCCTACTCCCGGTGGGAGTAGGACTCCTCCAGGCGCACCCCTAGGGGGCCGGACGCACCTCCCCCTCCCTCCTTTATATACGGGGGCAGGGGGCACCCTAGGACACACAAGTTGATCTACGTGATCGTTCCATAGCCGTGTGCGGTGCCCCCCTCCACCATGTTCCACCTCGATCATATCGTCGCGGAGTTTAGGCGAAGCCCTGCGCCGGTAGAACATCATCATCGTCACCACGCCATCGTGCTGACGGAACTCACCCCCGACATTTTGCTGGATCGGAGTCCGGGGATCGTCATCGAGCTGAACGTGTGCTGAACTCGGAGGTGTCGTACGTTCGGTACTTGGATCGGTCGGATCATGAAGACGTACGACTACATCAACCGCTTGTCATAACGCTTCCGCTTACGGTCTACGAGGGTACATGGACAACACTCTCCCCTCTCGTTGCTATGCATCACCATGATCTTGCGTGTGCGTAGGAAATTTTTTGAAATTACTACGTTCCCCAACAAAAGTAGGGGCTGTTTAGATAAAGATGCAATAAAGTAAGTATTAGTAGAGAGCTTTTTGTTATGAGAAAGTTATTTGTCCAAGGCAATCGATAACTAGACCGGTAATCACTGTTGCAATTCTATTTGAGGGAGAGGCATAAGCTAACATATTTTCTCTACTTGGGTCATATGCACTTATGATTGGAACTCTAGCAAGCGCCCGCAACTACTAAAGATTCATTAAGGTAAAACCCAACCATAGCATTAAAGTATCAAGTCCCCTTTTATCCCATACGCAAACAACCTACTTACTCGGGTCTGTGCTTCTGTTCACTCACGCCACCCACCATAAGCAAATCATAAACATATTGCAAACCCTACAGCGGGGATCCCTCATGCTTGCGCGACACGGAGAGCACCATAGGACAACACCAATAATAAAACATGCAACTCAAACCAATTACGATCATCAATTAACCCATAGGACAAAATGGATCTACTCAAACATCATAAGATAGCCATACATCATTGGGAAATAATATATAGCATTGAGCACCATGTTTAAGTAGAGATTACAGCGGGTAAGAGAGAGGTTACACCGCTGCATAGAGGGAGGAAGAGTTGGTGATGAAGGTAGTGAAGTTGTTGGTGAAGATCGCGGTGATGATGATGGCCCCCGGCAGCGCTCCGGCGCCACTAGAAGCAAGGGGGAGAGAGCCCCCCTTCTTCTTCTTCTTCCTTGACCTCCTCCCTAGATGGTAGAAGGGTTTCCCCTCTGGTCCTTGGCTCCCATGGCTTGGGAGGGGCGAGAGCCCCTCCGAGATTGGATCTATCTCTCTGTTTATGCGTTCTCAGATTCTACCCCTTCACCGTTTCTTAAATATCCGGAGATCCGTAACTCCGATTGGGGTGAATCTTTCGCCCAGATCTTTCTCATAAAAATAGCTTTCTCGCGCCAAAAGAAGAGCGTCAACCGCCTTACGGGTGGCCCACGAGAGCCTAGGCCGCGCCCAGGAGGGAGGGCGCGCCCCCTGTGTCGTGGCCACCCCGGACACCGTTTCGCATTGATTTCACTTCCCAAAAATCATAAATATTCCAAAAAAAATCTCCGTCCGTTTTTATCCCGTTTGGACTCCGTTTGATATTGGGTTTCTGCGAAACAAAAAACATGCAACAGACAGGAACTGGCACTGGGCACAAAAAACATGCAACAGACAGGAACTGGCACTGGGCACTGGATCAATATGTTAGTCCAAAAAAATAGTATAAAAATTTGCCAAAAGTATATAAAAGTTGTAGAATATTGGCATGGAACAATCAAAAATTATAGATACAACGAAGACGTATCAACATCCCCAAGCTTAATTCCTGCTCGTCCCCGAGTTGGTAAATGATAAAAAAGTTAATTTTTGATGTGGAATGCTACCTAGGATAATCTTGATCATATGTCTAATCATGGCATGAATATTAAGACACAAGAGATTCAAAGCAATAGTCTATCATTTGACATAAAAAACAATAATACATTGAGCGTATTATTGTCTTTTCAAAACAATAATACACGAGTTTTTCTTTTGACATAAAAAACAATAAAGCAATCATGTCTTTTCAAAACAACAAGGCCAAAGCAAGCTTATCCCTACAAAATCATACAGTTTGGCCATGCTTCATTTTCGTCACACAAAATGCCCCCATCATGCACAACCCCGATGACAAGCCAAACAATTGGTTCATACTTTTTAACGCGCTTCAACTTTTTCAACCCTCACGCAATACATGAGCGCAAGCCATGGATACAGCACTATAGTTGGAAAAGAATATAATGATGGAGGTTATGTGGAGAAGAAAAAAAAGGAGAAAGTCTCACATCAACGCGGCTAATCAACAGGCTATGGAGATGCCCATCAATTGATGTCAATGCGAGGAGTAGGGATTGCCATGCAACAGATGCACTAAGAGCTATAAGTGTATGAAAGCTCAACAAAAGAAACTAAGTGGGTGTGCATCCAACTTGCTTGCTCATGAAGACCTAGGGCATTTGAGGAAGCCCATCGTTGGAATATACAAGCCAAGTTCTATAATGAAAATTCCCACTAGTATATGAAAGTGACAACGTAGGAGACAATCTATATGAAGAACATGGTGCTACTTTGAAGCACAAGTGTGGAAAAAGAGATAGTAACATTGCCCCTTTTTATTTATTCTCTTTTTTTCTTTTTTTTCTTTTTTTTCTTTGGCCTTTTTTTTGGCCTTTCTTTTTTCCTTTTTGGGGACAATGCTCTAATAATGATGATCATCACACTTTTATTTACTTACAACTCGATATTACAACTCGATACTGGAACAAGATATGACTCTATATGAATGCCTCCGGCGGTGTATCGGGATGGTGCAACGAGTCAAGAGTGACATGTATGAAAAATTATGCATGGTGGCTTTGCCAAAAATACGATGTCAACTACATGATCATGCAATGGCAATATGACAAAAGTAATGTATGTCATGATGATGAACGGAACGGTGGAAAGTTACATGGCAATATATCTCGGAATGGCTATGGAAATGCCATGATAGGTAGGTATGGTGGTTGTTTTGAGGAAGATATAATGAGGCTTATGTGTGATAGGCAAAGTTTGCACCAACTCTCAAGGTGAGAAAGGGCAATGCACGGTACCGAAGAGGCTAGCAATGATGGAAAGGTAAAAGTGCGTATAATCCATGGACTCACATTAGTCATAAAGAACTCATATACTTATTGCAAAACTTTATTAGCCCTCGAAGCAAAGTACTACTACGCATGCCCCTAGGGGGATAGATTGGTAGGAAAAGACCATCGCTCGTCCCCGACCGCCACTCATAAGGAAGACAATCAAAGAAACACCCCATGCTTCAAATTTGTCGCACAACGGTTACCATCCGTGCATGCTACGGGACTTGCAAACCTCAACACAAGTGTCTCTACAATCCAAAACCACCCACTAGCATGACTCTAATATCACCACCTTTATATCGCAAAACTATTGCAAGGAATCAAACATATCATATTCAGCGATCTACAAGTTTATGTAGGATTTTATGACTAACCATGTGAATGACCAATTCCTGTCATCTCTCTAAATAGATATAAGTGAAGCAAGAGAGTTTAATTCTTTCTACAAAAGATATGCCCACGCTCTAACAAATATAAGTGAAGCAAAAGAGCTTTCTACAAATGGCGGTTTTCTATGTGAAGAGAAACAGGCAATCCAGACTTCAAATGATATAAGTGAAGCACATGAAGCATTCTATAAAGCCATACTCAAAAGATTTAAGTGAAGTGCAATGAGCATTCTATAAATCAACCAAGGACTATCTCATACCAGCATGGTGCATAAAGAAAAGTGAAAACTAAATGGAAAAGACGCTCCAAGACTTGCACATAATGCATGAACGAAACGAATTCGAAAACATACCGATACTTGTTGAAGAAAGAGGGGATGCCTTCCGGGGCATCCCCAAGCTTAGACGCTTGAGTCTCCTTGAATTTTTACTTGGGGTGCCTCGGGCATCCCCAAGCTTGAGCTCTTGCCTCTCTTCCTTTTCCTCATATCGATACATCCTCGATTAGACACTACATCCACACAAAACTTCAACAGAAAACTCGGTAAGATCCGTTAGTATAATAAAGCAAATCACCACTCTAAGTACTGTAGCAAAATAATTCATATATTTTTTTTGCATTGTTTCTACTGTAGTATAACTTTTCTATGTCTTAATTCACTAATATAAATTGATAGATTCATCAAAACAAGCAAACTATGCATCAAAAACAGAATATGTCAAAAACAGAACAGTCTGTAGCAATCTGAACATGCACAATACTTCTGGTACCCCACAAATTCTACAAAAATTAGGAAAAATAAACAAGTTGTATAGCAATACAGTGCAAAAGGAATTAGAACCAATTGACATTCCAGTTAAAAATGTAAAATCGCGCACTACAGCCAAAGTTTCTGTCCTGTACCATACAAAGCAACAAGCATTGTAAACATCCTAAAGGCAAACCTTGGCACATTATTTTTATAATACAATGGAATTATACAAGGGGTTAATTATTTTTGTTGAAAAGTTTCTGTAATCAAGATTCACAAAGTTTCCATGAGCGTGAACAAAGTTCAAGGCTAGCTCCCACTTCAACAATGCTTGTCTTTCTCACTTTCACTTTCCTTTTTGAAAAGTTTTTGGTTTCCCCTCTTTATTTTTGTGTTTTTCAACTATATGAAAGCACTCAACATAAATAAATGACTCTCTAAAACTTCCGGGTTGTCTCCCTGGCAGCGCTTTCTTTAAAGCCATTAAGCTAGGCATTTAGTGCTCAAGTAATGAATCCACCCGGATCCCAAGGTATATCAAAGCCAATTTTAATTAACAATGATTTGTAATTTAGTAGTGAGAACAAAATAACATATATAATGCAACAACAAAGTCTAACTCTCTTCCATGCATCGGCATGTCATAAAAGAACAATTCATGCACACGTAGTAAAGGCCAATGCATAGTATAAGTAGTTTCTTGCAATTCTATCGTGTTGGAAACATAAAGAGGCGGAGATGTAGTTCCTCTCTCATAATAAATGCAAGTAGGAGCAGCAAGCACATGCATATTATATATATATATATCAAAATCATCATGTGCAACGGTAAAAGGCAATCCATCAATATAATCCTTAATAAGCACAAGCTTCTCCGATATAGTGTAGTTTGGAGAATTCACAAAGATAATAGGACTATCATGCGTGGGTGCAATAGCAACAATTTCATGTTTAACATAAGGAACTATAGCAAGTTCATCTCCATAAGCATCATTCATATTGGCATCTTGGCCACAAGCATAGCAAGCATCATCACAAAGGGATATTTCAAGAGAATCAACGGGATCATAGCAATCATCCTTCGGTAAGCACGAAGGGGAATTAAACAATGTATGAGTTGAAGAGTTACTCTCATTAGAAGGTGGGCACGGGTAGCTAATCCGCTCTTCCTCCTTTTGTTCTTCGCTCTCCTCATCATCTTTTTCATCCAATGAGCTCAAAGTTTCATCAATTTCTTCTTCCATAGCTTCCTGCAAAATATTAGTCTCTTCTTGGACAGTGGAGACTTCCTTCATAAAAGCATTAATATAGTAATTGTATTCATAATTTTCATAGCAATATCTAAGTATAGCAAGATTTTCAGGCCTACAAACTGCATCATCAAAATCATCAAACGCTTTAAACATAGATTTAATCTCATAAGCACCCATAAAAGCAACAAATTCTTCTATTTGTTCCACATCATAGTAATCATATCTGCCATTATCATAAGAAGCCAAGGTTTCATTATCATTGAATTTGCATGAAAAGGGAAGGTGTGGATCCTTCACCCTAGAGCAACAAGTATAATCATGCATCACACATAATTGATGAGCATACCAACGCAAAATAATAAATTGATCCCATAATAGTTTCCCTTTTTGTGTCGAGCGATAATCCCTAAAGTATTCACATTGATCCAATGTGTCTCCCATTATAAAGTTGAATGGGGTTTTCTCAGGATTATCAAAGTAGTACTTAATATCTTTCACATAATGAGAATCGAGGGTTTTAGGAGTTACCCCATCTACATGAGTAGCAAGTACAGCTAATTTTTTTGGTATTTTGTGTTCCATATCCATAACTAAAGATAGAGAACAACTGAGAACAGCAAATAAAAATTACTTAGTGATAAAGCAAACAAGCACACACGAGAATATTCACCCCACGCTATGACACCCCGGCAACGGCGCCAGAAAAAGGTCTTGATGACCCGCAAGTATACAGGATAGTTGTAGCCTCTTTCGATAAGTAAGAGTGTCGAACCCAACGAGGAGCTAAAGGTAGAACAAATACTCTCTCAAGTCCTATCGGCCACTGATACGACTCTACGCATGCTTGGCGTTCGCTTTACCTAGAACAAGTATGAAACTAGAAGTACTTTGTAGGTGTGATAGGATAGGTTTGCAAGCTAATAAAGAACGCGTAAATAAAAAGTAGGGGCTGTTTAGATAAATATGCAATAAAGTAAGTATTAGTAGAGAGCTTTTTGTTACGAGAAAGTTATTTGTCCAAGGCAATCGATAACTAGACCGGCAATCACTGTTGCAATTCTATTTGAGGGAGAGGCATAAGCTAACATACTTTCTCTACTTGGATCATATGCACTTACGATTGGAACTCTAGAAAGTGCCCGCAACTACTAAAGATTAATTAAGGTAAAACCCAACCATAGCATTAAAGTATCAAGTCCCCTTTTATCCCATACGCAAACAACCTACTTACTCGGGTCTGTGCTTCTGTTCACTCACGCCACCCACCATAAGCAAGTCATAAACATATTGCAAACCCTACAGCGGGGATCCCTCACGCTTGCGCGACACGGAGAGCACCATAGGACAACACCAATAATAAAACATGCAACTCAAACCAATCACGACATCAATTAACCCATAGGACAAAACGGATCTACTCAAACATCATAAGATAGCCATACATCATTGGGAAATAATATATAGCGTTGAGCACCATGTTTAAGTAGAGATTATAGTGGGTAAGAGAGAGGTTACACCACTGCATAGAGGGAGGAAGAGTTGGTGATGAAGGCGGTGAATTTGTTGGTGAAGATCGCGGTGATGATGATGGCCCCCGGCAGCGCTCCGGTGCCACCAGAAGCAAGGGGGAGAGAGCCCCCCTTCTTCTTCTTCTTCCTTGACCTCCTCCCTAGATGGGAGAAGGGTTTCCCCTCTGGTCCTTGGCTCCCATGGCTTGGGAGGGTCGAGAGCCCCTCCGAGATTGGATCTACTCTCTGTTTCTGCGTTCTCAGATTTTACCCCTTCACCGTTTCTTAAATATCAGGAGATCCGTAACTCCTATTGGGGTGAATCTTTCGCCCAGATCTTTCTCATAAAGATAGCTTTCTTGCGCCAAAAGAAGAGCGTCAACCGCCTTACGGGTGGCCCACGAGAGCCCAGGCCGCGCCCAGGGGGGAGGGCGCGCCCCCCTGTCTCGTGGCCACCCTGGACACCGTTTCGCGTTGATTTCACTTCCCAAAAATCATAAATATTCCAAAAAGAATCTTCGTCCGTTTTTATCCCGTTTGGACTCCGTTTGATATTGGGTTTCTGCGAAACAAAAAACATGCAACAGACAGGAACTGGCACTGGGCACTGGATCAATATGTTAGTCCAAAAAATAGTATAAAAAGTTGCCAAAAGTATATAAAAGTTGTAGAATATTGGCATGAAACAATCAAAAATTATAGATACAACGGAGACGTATCAAGTGCTTGAAGGTATATCTTTAGATCTTGCAATTGAATCTTTTTGTTTCTTGTTTTATCACTAGTTTAGTTTATAAAAGAAAACTACAAAAAAATGGAGTTAAGTTTGTCTCACATGCTTCACCTTTTTAATACCTTTCGTGAGTATGATGGAAAAGAAAATTGTGCTCAAGTGCTAGAAGAAGAATGCATTAAAATGCTTGGTACTAAATCTTTGAATGATGAGCATGATTGCAATGTTGTTAGTAAATTCCTTGAATATCCATGATGCTAATGTTATGCAAAGCCACAAGCTTGGGGAAGCTATGTTTGATGAAGATGATATTTTTAGTCCCCCAAGTTTTGATGAGCAAATTTATTATGATGAAAGCATGCCTCCTATTTATGATGATTATATTGATGAAAGTGGGTTTGACAGAGTGTCAACTTTAGGAAGTAATGATCCCACTATTTTGGAGGATGTTGAACATTATTGTGATGAATATGAAAGTGGATTTGGAGAGGTCATGACTTTATTTAGTGATGAATCCACTATTTCGGAAGAGGTTCCAATTGATTATGAGAAAAAAGTTGCTATCTATGATGATTATTGTAATGACTTGTATGCTATTAGGAATAATGATAACCATGAAACTTGTCATCATGATTTTAGTTTTCAATTGGATTTTGCCTCACATGATAATTATTTTGTTGAGTTTGCTCCCACTACTATTCATGAGAAGAATTTTGATTATGTGGAGAGTAGCAAATTTTCTATGCTAGTAGATCATGAAAATAATGCTTTAGGTGCTGGTTATATTGTTGAATTCATTCATGATGCTACTGAAAATTATTATGAGGGAGGAATATATGCTTGTAGGGATTGCAATAATGTCAAGTTTCCTCTCTATGTGCTTAAATTTTTGAAGCTATGCTTGTTTTACCTTCCTATGCTAGTTGATTATTGTTCCCATAAGTTGTTTGCTCACAAAGTCCCTATGCATAGGAAGAGGGTTAGACTTAAATGTGCTAGTCATATTCTTCGTGATGCTACCGTCATGTTTCAATTCTTATCTTTTATGTGAGCATCATTGTCATCATCATGCCTAGCTAGAAAGGCATTAAAGAAAAGCGCTTGTTGGGAGACAACACAATATTTATCCTTACTGTTTTTGTGTGTCCACATGATTATGCTACTGTAATAATCATGTTTTATAGCTTTTGTTTCAATAAAGTGCCAAGTAAGACCTTTAGGATAGCTTACGGTGATAGTTGTGTTGATCCTGCTGAAAATCAGAAACTTTTGCACCCAGTAAATTAGTTTTGTTAATTCACAGAAACGTGATTCTGATCTGATTCTTTTTGCGCTGGCTTTGTACACAAATGTCTCAGGTCTTCCTAATTTGGTAGAATTTTTGGAGTTCCATAAGTATACGTTTGATACAGATTACTACAGACTGTTCTGTTTTTGACAGATTCTGTTTTCTATGTGTTGTTTGCTTATTTTGATGCATCTATGGCTAGTATTAGGTGGTATGAACCATAGATAAGTTGGAATAAAGTAGATATTACACCAATATGAATTTAGAATGAGTTCATTACAGTACCTAAGTGGTTGTTTTATTTTCTTATACTAACGGAGCTTACGAGTTTTCTGTTGAGTTTTGTGTTGTGGAGTTTTCAAGTTTTGGGTAAAGATTCGATGGACTATGGAATAAGGAGTGGCAAGAGCCTAAGATTGGGGATGCCCAAGGCACCCCAAGGTAATATTTAAAGGACAACCAAGAGCCTAAGCTTGGGGATGCCCTGGAAAGCACCCCCTCTTTCGTCTTCGTCCATCAGTAACTTTACTTGGAGCTATATTTTTATTCACCACATGATATGTGTTTTGCTTGGAGAGTCATTTTATTTTGTTAGTATTTGCTTGATGTTATTTAGATTAATGTTTTGCATCTTTAGTTTCAATAAAGAAGTCAAGGATAGCCTTTGCCATGCTTATTTTGCTAGTATACTTGTTGCTGTTTGAAAACAGAAAGTTTACCGTTGTTGCAAAAATTCCCTAGAAAAGTCAGAGCATGATATAATGTTGAAACTTTTTTCATAATGAGATCTGATAAATTTAATGCAGTGTGAATTTTATTTCATAATTTTTGGAGTTAGGGAAGTATGATGAATCTGGCATTCTTTACAGACTATACTGTTTTGACAGATTGCTGTTATGGTTGCATTGTTTGCATATGTTTGCTTGTTTAATGATTCTATTTGATGATAGGAGTATTAAATATGCAGAGGCATTTAGTATTCAATGTTGAATAATAATGTTAATGATTTGTTACAGTAGAAAATGATAAGGTTTTGCATTGGTTTATACTAACCTATCTCACGAGTTCTTGTTGAGTTTGTTGTGGATGA
This sequence comes from Triticum aestivum, assembly GCF_018294505.1. Taxonomy (NCBI): domain Eukaryota; kingdom Viridiplantae; phylum Streptophyta; class Magnoliopsida; order Poales; family Poaceae; genus Triticum; species Triticum aestivum. Next base: position 266,772,754 of record NC_057807.1, on the reverse strand, counting down.
AGCTTTTGATAAAAAGAGAAACCATGATATTTTGAGTTTGTTGAGAGGAACTATGGAGACATAAAAGTTCAAGCTTGGGGATTCCCAAGGCACCCCAATATAATATTTCAATAAGTCTCAAGCATCTAAGCTTGGGGATGCCCCGGTAGGCATCCCACCTTTCTTCTTCAAAAACTATCGGTTAGTATCGGTTGAGCCTAAGTTTTTGCTTCTTCACATGATTTGTGCTATCCTTGCAATGTCAATTTATTTTGTTTTGCTTGATGTTTGAATACAATACCAAGATGTGAAATTCTTTAATGAGAGAGAGTCTTCGCATAGTTACATAATTATTTAGCTACTCATTGTTCTTCACTGATATCTTTCGGAGTAGTTTTGTCATTTGCTCTAGTGCATCACTTATATCCTTTAGAGCACGGCGGTGGTTATATTTTGTAGAAATTCTAGTCTCTCATGCTTCACTTATATCTTTTTGAGAGTCTTTTAGAACAGCATGGTATTTGCTATGGTTATAAAATTGGTCCTAGAATGGTAGGCATCCAAGTTGGGTATAATAAAAAATATCATAGGAAGTGAATTGGATGCTATGATCAACTTGATACCTGATAATTGTTTTGAGATATGGAGGTAGTGATATTAAAGTCATGCTAGTTGGGTGATTATGAATTTAAAGAATGCTTGGGTTGAAGTTTGTGATTCCCATAGCATGCACGTATGGTGAACCGCTTTGTGATGAAGTTGGAGCACAATTTTATTTATTGATTGTCTTCCTTATGAGTGGCGGTCGGGGACGAGCGATGGTCTTTTCCTACCAATCTACCCCCTAGGAGCATGCGCGTAGTGCTTTGGTTTTTGATGACTTCTAAATTTTTGCAAAAAGTATATGAGTTCTTTTGATTAATGTTGAGTCCATGGATTATACACACTCTTTCACCCTTCCACCATTGCTAGCCTCTCTTGTACCGCGCAACTTTCGCCGATACCATACACCCACCATACTCCTTCCTCAAAACAGCCGCCATACCTACCTATTATGGCATTTCCATAGCCATTCCGAGATATATTTCCATGCAACTTTCCACCATTCCGTTCATATGACACACATTACTTTTGTCATATTGCTTTTTGCATGATCATGTAGTTGACATTGTATTTGTGGCAAGTCCACCTTCATAATTTTCATACATGTCGCTCTTGATTCATTGCATATCCCAGTACACCGTCAGAGGCATTCATATAGAGTCATATCTTGTTCTAGCTTTGAGTTGTAAATCCATAAAAGTGTGATGATCTTCATTATTAGAGCATTGTCCTAGTGAGGAAAGGATGATGAAGACTATGATTCCCCCACAAGTCGGGATGAGACTTCGGACTTTACAAAAAGAAAAGAAAAAGGGAAAAAAGAGAAAGGCCAAAAAGAAAAAAAAAGAGGCCAAAGAAAAAAGAAAAAGAAAAAAATAAAATGAGAGAAAAAGAGAGAAGGGACAATGCTACTATCTCTTTTTCCACACTTGTGCTTCAAAATAGCACCATGATCTTCATGATAGAGAGTCTCATATGTTGTCACTTTCATATACTAGTGCCCTAGGTCTTCGTGAGCAAGCAAGTTGGATGCACACCCACTTAGTTTCTTTTGTTGAGCTTTCATATATTTATAGCTCTAGTGCATCCGTTGCATGGCAATCCCTACTCACTCACATTGATATCTATTAATGGGCATCTCCATAGCCCGTTGATACGCCTAGTTGATGTGAGACTATCTTCTCCTTTTTGTCTTCTCCACAACCACCATTCTATTCCACATATAGTGCTATGTCCATGGCTCACGCTCATGTATTGCGTGAAAGTTGAAAGAGTTTGAGATTATTAAAGTATGAAACAATTGCTTGGCTTGTCATCGGGGTTGTGCATGATTAAATACTTTGTGTGATGAAGATAGAGCAACAGCCAGACTATATGATTTTGTAGGGATAACTTTCTTTGGCCATGTTATTTTGAGAAGACATGATTACTTTGATTAGTATGCTTGAAGTATCACCATTTCTATGTTAATATGAACTTTTATTTTGTATTCATTTGGATCTGAACATTCATGCCACAATAAAGAAAATTACATTGAGAATTATGCTAGGTAGCATTCCACATCAAAATTTCTTTTTTATCATTTACCTACTCGAGGACGAGCAGGAATTAAGCTTGGGGATGCTTGATACGTCTCCAACGTATCTATAATTTTTGATTGTTCCATGCTATTATATTACCCTCTTTGGATGTTTATGGGCTTTATTTTACACATATATATCATTTTGGGGACTAACCTACTAACCGGAGGCCCAGCCCATATTGCTGTTTTATTGCCTGTTTCAGTATTTTGAGGAAAAGGAATATCAAACGGAGTCCAAACGGAATGAAACCTTCGGCAGCATGATTTTTTGGAATAATATCATCCTAGAGACGTGGAGTTCAAGTCAGAAGATACTCGAGGACTCCACGAGATAGGAGGGCGCGCCCCCTTACAGGGGCGCGCCCCCTGTCTCGTGGGCCCCTCGAGCACCTCTCGACCGACTTCTTTCGCCTATATATGCCTATGTACCCTAAAACCATCAAAAATCAAGATAGATCGAGAGTTCCGCCGCCGCAAGCCTCTGTAGCCACCAAAAACCTCTCGGGGGCCCATTCCGGCACCCTGCCAGAGGGGGAATCCATCACCGGTGGCCATCTTCATCATCCCGGCGCTCTCCATGATGAGGAGGGAGTAGTTCACCCTCGGGGCTGAGGGTATGTACCAGTAGCTATGTGTTTGATCTCTCTCTTCTCTCGTGTTCTCTCTCGTGTTCCCTCTATGGCACGATCTTGATGTATCCCGAGCTTTGCTATTGTAGTTGGATCTTATGATGTTTCTCCCCCTCTACTCTCTTGTGATGAATTGAGTTTCCCTTTGAAGTTATCTTATCGGATTGAGTCTTTTATGAGAACACTTGATGTATGTCTTGCCGTGCTTATCTGTGGTGACAATGGGATATCATGTGCCTACTTGATGTATGTTTTGGTGACCAACTTGCGGGTTCCGCCCATGAACCTATGCATAGGGGTTGGCACACGTTCTTGACTCTCCGGTAGAAACTTTGGGGCACTCTTTGAAGTACTTTGTGTTGGTTGGATGAATCTGAGATTGTGTGATGCATATCGTATAATCATGCCCACGGATACTTGAAGTGACAATGGAGTATCTAGGTGACATTAGGGTTTTGGTTGATTTGTGTCTTAAGGTGTTATTCTAGTACGAACTCTTTTATAGATCGATCCGAAAGAATAACTTTGAGGTGGTTTCGTACCCTACCATAATCGCTACGTTTGTTCTCCACTATTAGTGGCTTTGGAGTGACTCTTTGTTGCATGTTGAGGGATTGTTATATGATCTATCTATGTTATTATTGTTGAGAGAACTTGCACTAGTGAAAGTATGAACCCTAGACCTTGTTTCCTATCATTGCAATACCGTTTACGCTCACTTTTATCATTAGTTACCTTGCTGTTTTTATTATTTCAGATTACAAAAACCTATATCTACTATCTATTTTGCACTTGCATCACCATCTCTACGCCGAACTAGTGCACCTATACAATTTACCATTGTATTGGGTGTGTTGGGGACACAAGAGACTCTTTGTTATTTGGCTGCAGGGTTGCTTGAGAGAGACCATCTTCATCCTACGCCTCCTATGGATTGATAAACCTTAGGTCATCCACTTGAGGGAAATTTGCTATTGTCCTACAAACCTATGCACTTGCAGGCCCAACAACGTCTGCAAGAAGAAGGTTGTGTAGTAGACATCAACTACCTTCCAATATATGAATCTTTACCTGTAGACCATTTCGAGACTCCTCGTCATGTCCGTGATCTCATCCGGGACTCCAAACAAAACTTTATTCACCAAAACACATAACTCATAATACAAATCGTCAGCAAACGTTAAGCGTGCGGACTCTACGGGTTCGAGAATTATGTAGACATGATCGAGACACATCTCCGATCAATAACCAATAGCAGAACCTGGATGCTCATATTGGTTCCTACATATTCTACGAAGATCTTTATCGATCAAACCGCGTAACAACATACGTTGTTCCCTTTTACATCGGTATGTTACTTGCCCAAGATTCGATCGTCGATATCCTCATACCTAGTTCAATCTCGTTACCGGCAAGTATATTCACTACAAAAAAATACACTTCCGTGATGACACGTGTTTGTCACAGTAGGTCGCGTTTTTTGTCATGCATGTACATCCATGACAAATTTATGACAGAATCAAGATAGTCATACATGTGCTGTCGTAGAAGTGTTCCATGACATTACCAAAATTATCATCACAAAAGTGTCCACTTCCATGATGATAAATCGCGCGTCACAGAAGTTCTTTCGTCAAGGGTGTCCGACACGTGGCATCCACCATAACGGGACGCCATTAAGCTATCGGGTCGGGTTTTGGATCCGATAACCCGTTAACAGCCCCGACCAATGGGAAATTTCCACGTGTAAAATTCTTATTGGCCGGACGAAACACGTGTCAGCTCGTCAGTGGGTCAGATAGGCGCCTATGATATGTCGACACGTGCCACGGCCCACCACTCGCCCATTTAGCTTACAAAGTCGGCCTGTTTTACTTGGTCAAAAGTTAACGGGCTGGCCCATGAAAAGCCTGTTAACGGTCTCTTCGCAAATAGCCCATTTTACGACCCGTTAGGCACTAAAGGAAATTGGCCCAACAACGTCTTGTGGCCCGTCGAATATAACACCATCCCATTTCACTTTCGGCCCATGTATGGCCCACGACGTCTTTCGGCCCATATGAGGCCTTCGTATCTTTCGGCCCTTTACAGGCCCACGGTGACTCTAGCCCATAATGAACAGTAATTTTCTTTGTACCCGTTAACGGCCCGTGATTTACATGGGCCGTTTCCAGCCCGTGTTAGCTTTCGGCCTATTGACGGCCCATACGTTCTTGGGCTCCTTTTCGGCCCTCGATTACTTCCGGCCCGTTACTGGCCTGTTCCCCTAATGGGCCAAATTCGGCCCATGGCAAGAGTCGGCCCGTTACTGGCATGTTCCCCAAATGGGCCAAATTCGGCCCATGGCAAGAGTCGGCCCGTTACTGGCCTGTTACCCTAATGGGCCAAATTCGGCCCATGGCAAGAGTCGGCCCGTTTCTGGCCAGCCCGTCCTATATTCTGGCCCATTAACGACCCGTTATGCCTGTGACAGAATTAAGCTTTTGCAGTCCTACGGCCTGTTAACGGCCCGTTACCGTGCTGGGCCGATACCAATTACGCCCGATTACGGCCCATGTAGACCCATTTATCCGACGGCCCGAGGCCCACCGATTACAGGCCCATTTATCGACGGCCCGAGGCCCACCGATTACAGGCCCATTTATCGACGGCCCGTAGGAGACCCATGGATCCTACGGCCCGTATATGGCCCATGGGTAGTTGCGGCCACTAGCAAACCAGGGAAAAAGAAGACTAGGAAATAAATAAGGCCCAAACTAACGCTAGGCTATTAAGGCGATTGCACAGATTACATCCACTCGGCATCAAAGATCGCCACCAGTGCAAATATAGGGAACACCCTACACTATACAAAAATGGCTTGCTGTTTTCTTCAGCCGGTGGCTGCACGTTAAGAATAAATTTTGTATCGCACCAAAACAAATTACAACTATATAACAAAAGGAAGGTTGGCATAAAACTTAACAGTCTAGCAGATAAATGCACCACCAGAAGTTCAGAAGCTCGGTTCATTTGACCTGACTGTTACGTTTTCATGTTGTATTGTCCGATGGAACACCATAACCCTCGCCTTCATTTCCCCTAGGCTCCTGAACAACATAGCAAATGTCTGATAGTCTGGTTTCAAAACCATGCATATCTTGACGACATTGAGCAATGTTTCTCCTTGTTTCACAAAGGGCCTCTGTTAGGGAATGGACTTGTGTCTGGAGCGCAGATACAACATTGCTTTGAGCTTGCATATCTTGATCATGAGGCAGTTTGGACGATATTGCCTTAACAACCAACCCAGTATTACGCAGGAACGTGCTTTTGGCACTGTTAGTGGACAGGTACTGACCCACTGCAGCAAGAGCTGACATTGCGGTTATAGTTGCCTCGCCACCTTCAGAAGGTGGCGGTTCCACCATTTTTTCCATAGCTCGCTGAAAAGTTGAGGTTTTACATTAGTAGTACCAGAACAGAAGATATTAAGGAGGCAGCAAAACCAAACAAAATAGCTTTGGTCTATATACAGAACTTATTCTGGTGAACCCATGTAAAATATTAGTTGTATTTTATTGCAAAGTACATAATAAAACCAGGTTCCAAACATATGACCATGTACCATCGCTAATGTATTGTCTATTTCTTCACATTGTATTGAGGGCTAAGGATAAAGAGACGAAGTTTATAATACGGTAAGCATAGTATGACATCATTCATATCACAAAACAACTGAGAACAGACAAACAGGCAATTGTAACATTGTGTGGGCAAGTCCAGCACGGAACTAGATTACGGGTCAAGATCAAAGGAACATCACTCCTCCCTTTTAAACCTTGTAAGGTGCAATGATACGCTAAGACAATTGTGTATAAAATTGAAAAGAGTAATAGACATTGGCTGCAAACCATGCAGTTCAAGGCACAAGTCAGAGTAAGTAGTAGTTAAAAGGCATGAGGATTAAGGACTTACAACAGCGGCTTTGACTGGTGTAGTCATGCCCTTCTTCTTGCTGGTGTGACAGTCCTTGAAGATTTCCACAGCATTTGGTTCAGGTACTTTTTGGTCCTTGCGGGCTTTCCTCTGCATTTCGAACAAGTCAATATAGATCTGATAATATGGTACAGCGAAAAGAGTGAAACAGCAGCTAATTACAAGAGCCTCGCAGTGTGCAATATAGCTACGAGATCCTGTCGTCTGTTGGAATTTCACTTTCGTACGGTTGGCCTTGTTCTTTGAACAGTTCACCTACAAGAAGATAGATTTGTGTGGCACATGCGTCAATAGGACTTCAACATGTGATCTGATCACATATATATAATGTACCTGATACTTCGGATCAGACCAGTGTTTAACAAGGCCCCTCCAGTCTTCATCCGATATATTTTCCACTGGAGATGTTTGGGAAAGTTCACTGTTAGCCTTGCCTTCAAAGTGAGTTTTCCTCAAGTTATACCGATACTGTCGCAGAGCAGACTTGAAAACATGGGTGCAAGCTTGTCTGGTTGCATCATCTTGGCTATCCAACTTGAACCTCATCTGTTGAAAATTATGGGAGTCTCATTATCAGCAACCTAGAAAGTATGGGACAGAGCAAGACGATATTACTAGTTTCCATACATAACCATACTTACAGATAAATGGTCGAGGAAGGTGTTGAACTGGGTTTCGTCTTTGTCATTCCTGTACTGAATCCATGTTGGGAGGATACGTACATGACACCTAACGGCAACCGCTGCCTCTGATACTAACTTGGCTGACTCTGTAGCATCACGTGGCCTTTTTAAACCTGCCTCAAAACGGATCTCCATTCTTCCTCCTCTAGATTTAGTTAACCTATCGAGCATTATCCCTGATGTTTGTTTCCTCTTGCGCCTAGGTGCTAGTCCAACAACAAACATAGGAAGTGTTAGTGTACATCAAACTGTGAGACTACATATAAAGAAGCATGCAACTGTAACTTGACTCCAGCAACTACCTTCTTGCTGTTGAAGCTCACAAGGTTCATCTGATATTGCCAACTCGTCTTGTGTCAAGAGTGCTTGGGAAGTAGTGTCAGGTGGCAAGGGAGCTTGGGAACGTGCTGCTAGCTCAGTTGACGCACGAGTATGTCGTGCAGCTGGTAGTACTGTGGTAGGTGTTGCAAGAACTAGGGCTGTCTCTGCTTGTTTGGTGGCAGCTATTTGTTTCTGTTTGGCTTTTTTTGCAGCTCGTGTAGCATGGGATGCCGTGTTTGTAGAATTTTCCGCTGGACTTTCACCTTCTATTGCACCATCAGTACCAGCAGAATCTGCAGGATTCATCCGCTTCTCATTCCCTGCCATTCTCTGTTTCTTCCTCTTTCTCTGTGCCATGTTAAGTCAAGCCGACAAGAAAAACGAATAACAATTTAGTTCTTCAGAACAAATTGATGCGTGATGCAGACGAATAAACTTTGATGTTAGACAACCACATGATAGGAGGATGTAATATGTATGAAAAACAGGACGGAAGAGATAACCAGAACTATGATGTGTAAACTAAGAAGAAGACATTTCACCAAATTAGAAGCAATGCAATGGAAGGTAGACACCATATGAAAGATGCTACAAATATCGCTCTGCCAAGTTAACAGTGTCTCAGCATAAATGGCGTTTAAACAAATGTGAAGCAGTACAAGAAATAAATCATATGCAAGATGCAAACAACATCACACTACCATGTTAGAGGTCTCTCGTCATTAGTGCCATTGCATATTCACAGCATTGCATATTCACAGCTTATGATGTGTAAACTAAGGAGAAGGCATTTCAACAAATTAGAAGCAATGAAAGCTAGACACCATATGAAAGATGCAAATAATATCACTCTACCAAGTTAAAACTGTCTCGTCATAAGTGCCATTTCAACAAATTAGTAGTACAAGCTAGAAAAGAATGTGAGATGTAACCTATATCACACTCCGAAGTCAAACGTGTCTTATGATAAGTGATTGTTGCAGGTTACACAACAGTAGTAATTTGATGTAAGAACATGGTGTGATAGACAGATATTGTATGTTCTAGAAACAGGAACACGTGTCTTATTCAAGTATAATGTGTAAAGTAAGCAGATGGAATTCAACAAAATTAGAAGCAATACAAGCTAGACATCACACATAACATGCAACCACATATAACAGTGCCAAGTTAGAGGGAGCACCAGTGATGCTGCACTAGGGGAGACGTGCTCATCATAAACACAGCTTTGTTGAGTGTCTATGCATGTGTTGTCTTGGAAATCATCTTGGGGGTGTGGAGGAGTAGAAACTGTAGAGGCCCTCCGTTTGGAAGGAGCACCTTTATCCGCTGCCTTGCTAACTTCCTTCCGCTTTATTGATTTTGAATTGTCAAGTAAAACCGACAAGAAAAAGCAATAAAATTCTCTCTTCAGAACTCATTCATGCATGATACTGACAATCACTACTTTGATGTAAGGCAAACACATGATACCAGGATGGAATATGTACGAAAAACAGGACGGCATGGCATGTTCACAACTGTTTGTGTAAACTAAGCAGAAACCATTCCAGCAAATAAGAAGCAATGCAAGCTAGACACCACATGAAAGATGCAACCAATATGACTGCCAAGTTAAAAGCGTCCCATCATAAATGGAATTTCAACAAATTAGAAGCAGCGCATGCTATAAATCATATGAAAGATGCAACTAATATCGCACTGCATATACTAAAGGTGTCTCGTCATATTGATTGATGCGGGATACAAAAAAACAATAGTTTTATGTAAGGACATGCTTAATAGACAGATGTACTATGTACTAAATACAGGAAGGCATGTCACATTAACAGGTATAATGTCACATTTACAGGAGTATAAGCTAAGCAGACTAGCACATGCAGTTTAACCAGATTGGAAGAATTACAATCTAGACACCATATGCAACATGCAACCACATATCACGCTGCCAAGTTAGAGCAAGCACCTGCAATGCTAGTGTAGGGGAAATGCTGTAATCAACTACAGAGCTACGTTCACTATCTTCATCTAGCATTTCTGTTTCTTGAGAATCATGTCGGGAGGCTGACGCTGCATTCTTTAAATGAGGAGTAGTCCCCTTGCCTGCCTGCCTCGTCATAAGTGATTGATGAGGGATACACAAGAACATTAGTTTGATGTAAGAACATGGTTAATACACAGATGTACTAGTATGTACCAAAAACAGAAAGGCATGTCATATTCAAAGGTATAATGTGTAAGCTAAGCAGATGCAATTTAACCAAATTGGAAGCAATACAAGCTAGACATCCGGCTGGAGTGGTGAACATGATCATCTAGGACCTGAGAGCCTGGTGGGAGGCGGGCTGCTTCGCCACCATCGCGGCTTTTTAGTTGGCTTCCAGGTGATGCCTGTCTTTGCTGGGCTTGTCACTGGCTCGGCCAGTGCCCTGACTAGCTATTTGTCTTCTGGTGCTCACGGGATGGTGGTTCATGTAAAAAATATCTTTCCTTATCTTAATAAAGACCGACTTCGGCCTTTCGAATACAAGCTAGACACCATATGGAACATGCAACCACATATGACACCGCGAAGTTAAAGCAAGCACCTGGGATGGTGGTTCATTGCGAGCGAGGTCATCAACTCCAGAGCAACGTTTACCGTCTCCATCTGCTGACACTGCACCCTTTAAAGCGTGTAACGTGTCTGCCTAGCCGCGTAGAAAGCTGGAGCGACTTGTCTCTTTTCTTTTTGCTTCGCTTTCGGCAGGAGTCTGAAATACCCTTGCATAAAAACACAATAGTGAGAGTATGGGTGAAGTGTGTGCAGAACTAGTGCACTGTAAAAGTAGCAGATAGCAGGTGGCTGAAAAATAAATGACAGGAGACATATGATAGCTCTACAGCATTGCATGGCAAACAAAATTAGATTCTACTCCGTATGATTTTGTAATATATGAGCACAGGAAATGCAGGTACTCCTCCAGCACACCACCACATGTGGTCATATCTAAGATAACAGTCGACTGAAAATAAATAGGTCAGTCGATTTTTTTAATGAACCGTCCGATCTATAAGGAACGGGCAGATGGCCTTCGTCTACCTCCCGCCAGTCACTGTTGACGATCTTTCTCGAACCGCCAGCGACCACCGGCCCAGACCCGTGCCTCCGCCGCCCCGCCCTCCCATCGACCTCACACCACCGCCGTGCTTGGCAGCGCCCCCAAGCCATCCCTTTAATCCCGGCCGACCTCCAGATCGGGCGCCAGTAGCTCTAGGCCGCAGACGCCCCTAAGATAAACACCAAGGCGCTGCTTCCCCGGCGTAATAGTCGTACTAGCGCCTGTTACGCCGGGGAATGCTTCCGTTAATTGGGAATCAACTGGCCAGAAATTGAAATTCAGGGGGGCGACGGACCTCTAGCTAAGGTGAAATAGTATATGAGGAGAAACCTTGTGCATCGCGAGTTACTAGGAACATCTAGTATCAAGAAGAAGCGGTCAACTAGTGTCTTCTGTGGGATGAATACCGTGCAAGCAGAGACGTAAGATTTGCACGAATAAGGGAAGAGGAGTACCTTCTTCGGTTGCCGGTGTGGTCACCTCCACATGTCGCGCCGATCTTCTTTTTTTACCGGGGAAACCGATGTTCTGGAGGGTGCAGGCTTGGACGAACCCATGGCCAAATTGTTGACTGTGTTGCCGTGGCTGTATGTCGGCGGAGGGGAAGCAGATCCGAGGCGGCGAAGGACGGCGTAGCAGGAACAGCTCCGGTGCGGTGGAGGGTGGCGAAGTTGGAGCGGCAGCGGTGAGGCGCAGGACGGCGTGGTTGAACTGGCTCGGGTACGGACGGCTCGGCCTCGGCTTCAACTACTAGCCGTGGAGGGCGTTGCGGTTGAGGTTGCGGTGGACGACGACGTCGGGGTATCGGCTCCGGCGTGATGGAGGAGGGCGGCGGTTGATGGGTGGGATGGGGTGGCGGACGGAGGACGCCGGGGTTTCGCGGCTGGTGGAGAGGTAGTTTTGGCGCCCACGGAGTACGAATGGGGAATCGGACGGGTGGGGGGAACCATGTTTCGGTCTGGGACGCGCTTGTTTTTGGCTTTTTTGAACAGAAGATGGGACGCGCTTGTTTGAAATTTGGGGAAAGTACAAACTTTGCCCCCCTCTTAAATTTCGGACCTACTGCGGGTCGGGGGTAGGATGGTAATCCCAGGTGTCCCAAATAGTGGGCGGGAGCGATTTCGGCCGCGCGCATGTGTGCTTAGGCGGCCATTGTGTATGAATGTTTTTCGGAGGCGGTTGCGTGGCGTCTAGATGAAGCTACAAACCTACCCCGGTTTAGACCTTTGGACGTCGGGCCGGTAGGTTTCACAGGTCGGAGTTATTAGAAAAGTAATTTCCTTGTACTACCAAACATTGGTCTCACGCGGTTTCGGGCGAGTAGAGGCTCTTTTGGCGCTTCGTTCGAAATTTTGAAACACAAGCATTCACGTTTAGAGTACTCTTGAACTATGAGGATTGACCTAAATAGACAACGTTATATTTGACCTTGTATGTTTGAAAACCTCATTAAATTATCCGCTTCCTTTTGAAATTTTGACACTTGAAAATCCTATAACTACGATTATTTTGGAATGGAGGAGCTAAATTTGAATCTATTTTGTACACGACTACATATGCTATTATGTACAAAATCAGAGCAAAGATTGGTACCCCCATAGTTTAGGTATGGTTTACAAATGCCATGATATCAAATTCAAATAATTGAATGGACTTCATGTTGAATTCGATTTTTTTAAACCACCTTAGGTTGAATTCAAATGTATGCTAGTTCATAGGTAGCTATTTATAAATGTCCATTGTGTAACTTTCGTATGTATAATGTGCTTTACACACACAACATGAACTATACTCACGTTTATATTCGATTGCTAAAGCGATGCATTGTCTGGAGTTCAAAATACTAACTATGTGGATCAATTGTGTCGAATAATAACATAGACATGCTCAAATTCGATAGAATCTAGATGTCTGATGGATCAATGACCGCTCCTTACGCGAATTGCAAATATCATGATCCCATCCTAATATTTGGATACAATTTATATCTTTAATCAATGTGTAGAGCAGTCTTTTACGTGTAGTTTCACTCTCCATCGGTGGTCTCTCACACATGCTCACACACTCTCTCCCGAGGTGTCTTTCTCGCACACATTCTCTAGATATAACCCTCCCTCCCTCTCGTAACCATTTACAACTGTTTTCACTAACCTTTATCACAAGCACTCTTCCTCTCGCAAACATACACACGCACAATCCTCATCGACCCTTTCTATATACATGGACCTGCCTACGTGTCTCATGTACGCACATTATCTTTACGCCTGTCTCTCACGCATTATCTCACACCTCTCTTCCTAATCGACGAGTATGATTCTAGCAGAGCATTCTGTAGGATGCCCCTTAAAGTTAGGTTGGATGAATAGTAATATCAGAGATAAAGGGGTTACCTTAGTCCGAGAACCTAGGGTTACAAATCCTAGCCGGCTTTGTCAGTGGACACAGAGTCCTTCGCAATTCTTCTATCTTTGTCTTGTACGACTAGTCATCCATGGGTTTTCCTAAATGTGTCATGGGCCGACCAATGTGGCACAGGACGGAACCGAACGAAGGGCCTCACCTCGACCCACCGGACCTCAGGCGGTGACACACCCTCTGCCCCCACGTCTCATTATCTTCTCACACCCACACATACCAACACAAACACAGAAAATTCTCCTGGTGCCTCTATTCCCTCCCCCCTTGCATATACACACTCAAGGGAATGGAATCTCTTGTCGTGACGTCATATTCGTCTCTCTCTCTCTAGACCACCCTCGATTCTCGTGCTATGTCTCCCATGCCCCCCCGTCGGCCCCTCTATCCATGCCACTCTCGAATACGTAATACACACACATACCTCTCTAGGCCCCGCCAAATGCATCAACTACACATTCACACATGTTACATCACGTACCCCATTGATCTAAAAAGCCCTCTCTTCACTTTTATTTCGCATACAACATTCCTTTTGAATAAAGTGTGGCCAAAAAATTATTTTAGAGTTTCTACATATATACAACATTACAAAGTTATATGGAGGAGTACGAACGCCAATTTGCATTGCATTGTGCCCACAATGATATTTATTCCGCACTGTGAATTTGTATATTTTTATACTATATACAAAGTTAGTCATAATAAAGAGAAACGAAGAGCATCTCTCTCTCCATCGCATACCCCCCCCTGTACGCCCCTTTCACGTATGCACACATAACTATCTCCAGGTCCTCTAAAAGTAAGCCCCCAGAAAATTCACGCGTGTTTCATCTTTCTCTCGCGATATATGCAATGACGATCATTGTATTTGAAGCGAAAGCACGATACATACATTGGACTTCATAATCCACTCATTACGGTCACCGTTTACGTTTAGTGGTTATTATACAGTCACGGGCTCACCGTACAACTTTGTATTTGCTCATGACATGACTAGTTGACCAGTTGAACGCTCCACGTGGCACCTCTAGTGTTGCATCACATTATCTCACTAACATCGTGCCCACCTGTCGACTTGTATCTACTCTACATCTACACTATTATAAAATACATAAAATACACTCTTATAAAAAACAGAGTTGGTGATGATGGTGTGCCTGCCATCCTGCAATATAGGCCGTCCGACTTGTATTTGGCGGATAGGAAAGAAACTATGGCAATTTTGCAAAAAGGTACCCACACACCTCTCCACATTTGCAAATAAGGCCTTCCCTCATTCATCCTTTTCTCTCACAAGATAAACAAGTCATACAAATGCATCTTGATGTTACGTGCAACTCACAGGCATCTTGCTAGTAAGAATGAAAACAAACAACAACAAAATATTTTGACGGTGGTGCGAAGTCATGACCGCGGGCACAGCGGACAAGGTGGCCTTGTATTGGTATGTTGAGCCGTCTGTTTTAACACACAGGAGCTGGTGTGGTGATTATACACACACGCACGCATGCACACGAACTCCATCCACACAACACTCACACAAACACATGCACCCACGCACGCACGCAACACTCACACGTACACACGCCGCCACGCACGCACGCAACACTCACACGTACACACGCACGCATGCATGCACACACCAGTACACCACACGACCAACACACACTCTCACGCTCAAGTGCTCAACCTACACGTGCATGCGCACACATCAGGCCCTGATAGATTCATACACAACCAGGTGATTCCCGCTCATGGGTTGGAGCCTTGTCGCGCCTGCGTGAATTTGTGTTTATCTGACCTTTTCCCTATGCGAACTGACAGGTGGGACCCACAAGGAACTGGTCAACCTAACTAGTCAACATGGCACCACGCAGACTATTTGGCCGGTCAACAGAGTGCAATCCGATGCTGAACTGTGAGCAAGTGACCGGATAATCACCGCAAAATGTATATAGTGACCGTAATCAGCTTATTCTGAAGTTCGGTGACCGTATTACGCTTTTCTCTCTGCAGGCCCTCCAAAACTACATCTCTACATGTTCTCGCATGTTACATCTAACAACTATGCAATACAGCACTACTACTACACTCTAACACAATAAATCATACGTGTTTTTAGTTTTACTAGATATCATATTGTTACTTATAATTATTCAGTTTGCATACAATAAAATTGCCTTTGAAATGTATGGCCAGTATCATCTACCGCGCGGGAAAAATCCCGCCCTTTCCTGTTTAATCGGGTTTGTATCAATGGATCGTGCAAAACAGCAAAACTATAGTACTATACAGTACAAGTGACAGTTCACTGGGCCGTCGTGTCGTCTACTCCTCCGTCGTAAGAGTGGAGCGCTCGCTTTCATAAATCTTCTAGCCCCTTTCGCCGACATGTGGGACATCAAGCTACCGGGTCCACGTGCCATACCGGAATACAGTGCACAGCAGCCGGGGTGAAGCACCCCAGTCATGGCGCCGGCGTAGTAATGAGCAATGAGGCGTCAAATCACAAAGCTGCACCTTTCCCGCAGTTAAGTTGGAGGGATGAAGTAATAATGCTAAAAAAGAAGTTGGAGGGATGAAGCAACCATCATTTCACTCATTGTTGAATCCGCTTCTCCCTCATCTTCTTCAACTTAACCACGTGTTGCTTCTGCCGTTGTTCTGCCTCATGTGGGACGCAGATCAGCTTGGTAAAGCACTGACACGTGGGACCGCATGTTAGCAAACCGCCAGGACAACATCCTCCGAAAATAAGAAACCTCCCCCACAATCCGCGCGGCAAAATCACCTCCTTTTTACTAATCTTTGATTCTATAATTTTCTAGATCAATATAATTGAGATTTGTATAGATAGCACATAGGAGCAAAACCAAGTGGTACAGTTAAGGGAATCCACAATGTGTAGCCAAATGTGAAAATAGCTTTTGGCATCGTGGGAACCATTGTGGACGGTGTTGCCAAAGCCAGAAAGATGGAACAGAAGCTCCCTGATTGATTGATTGAAGGAATAGAAAAATGCAACGTCTCTCCTCTTTCTCCCATGCTTGGACGCATGTAGGAGTAGTACAGTATAGAGCACAGAGTCTACTCCCCTGTCCCTTCTATCACAAATCACAAAGCAGTGAGGCGTCAAATCACAAAGCACGGACGAAGCAACTATCATTTCACTCTTCGCTGACTCCGCTTCTCCATCGTCTTCTTCGAGAAACCAGCTCACCGCACTAGTACTCCTAGTAGTAGTACTAGTAAAGGACTTCCTGGATGCAAATAAGGCGGTTGTCTCGGCTTGTAGGCAGCACTTGCGAACGACTTACCGTGGTCTCCCTCAATGGTGTTCTCCGTCAAACGCACTTCGCCAAACCACAAAAAAAAAGTCATCGACATCACCGCAATGGGCAAGGAATTCAAATATAGTTACTACCTCCATTTTTTTTGTACACAAGGCCAGTATATCAAAATTACAATTTGCAAAGGGCCACTAACACTAATCGAGGCAAAATTGATGGGGTTAGCAACCAAGCACATTAATATCCCCTGCATGCATGCGGAAGTGAGAAGGTTTGTTTGCATGGCGCTGCATTAATCAAGCGATGAGGAGTAGGATGGTTAGCTCTTTGGTCTTTCGAGAAAAAAATATGCATTAATTGACACGTGAAACGAGGATTTGTATCGAAGGAAAACCCCGCCTTTCTTTTTTAACACTAGTACTCCTAGTACGTACATACTTATCCTGTTTGGGTCTAGGCCTTGCATTGCCAAACTTCGCCACACATTTTTACCAAGCTTGCCTAAGTTTTCAAAATGAGAAGGAGGTACTCCCTCCTTCCATCTATATAGGGCCTAGTGAGTTTTTCGAGGCTAACTTTGACCAAATATTAGAGCAATAATATATAACATGCAAATTACACAAAGCATACCGTCAAATTCGTATGTGAGAGGAGCTTCCAATAATATAATTTTCACATTATACATCTCATGTACTATTGATCTTGTCAATAGTCAAAGGCGGTTTTGAAAAATGCATTAGGCCCTATATAGATGGAAGGAGGGAGTACACTTGCGCACGGCTGTCGCGGGCGCACCGCACCCTCACATAGTTGCTCTTGCACGCCGCAAACCCAACCAAGGGAACACACCCTCACTGACACGTGCTGTCGCATGTGAACAAACCAAACTCAGTCATCCTATCGCTGACACATAATTTTCGTTCATAGAGTATGTTTATCCAACCGGAGTATCCGTACGGCCCGTGCGGTGGTCTGTTGGGGAAGAAGAAGAGGTGAGGAAGAAGGAAAGAAGGGTTAGGAGATGTAGGATATTCATCCAACCGCCTGAAATGGTAGAGTGACCCAAGTCAGGCGACTTGCATAACAAATAGTATGTTTTTACATAGCAAAAGATCCATAATAATAAAAACAACAACATAAAGAAAAACTATCACTGCTCGCGGAAAGAGACGACCTCATCGTCTTTGGCTACCAGCGGGAACCAGCCGTCGCTGCCGACGTGTGTCTCCGCACCGTGGTTGTCCTCGGCCTCCAGCTACTCATTCAAGCGAAGCATGCGGGCGCTCTGCACGGACGAGAGCACAGCCCGGTTCAAGTCAAGGACATCCGGTTCCGCCTGCAGGAGGGCCTCGATGGCAGCGGCATCCGCGCGCTCCACGTCGAGTCGAGCCTCCGCCACCCAGTTCAAGTCCACGACTTCCGGTTCCGCCTGTAGAAGGGCGTCGATGAGAGCGGCATCCGCGTGCTCCACGTCGAGTCGAGCCTCCGCCGCCCGGTTCAAGTCCAGGACTTCCGGTTCCACCCGCAGGAGGGCGTCGATGAGAGCGGCATCCGCGCGCTCTGCGTCGAGTCGAGCCTCTGCCGCCCGGTTCATGTCCAGGACATCCGGTTCCGCCTACAGGAGGGCCTCGATGGCAGCGGCATCCGCGCGCTCCGCCTCAAGTTGAGCCTCCGCCGCCCGGTTCACACCCACGACATCCGGTTCCGCCTGTAGGAGAGCCTCGATGGCAGCGACATGCGCGCGCTCCATGTCGAGTTGAGCCTCTGCCTCCCGGTCCTCCTTTAGTATCGCCATGTTGAACCGCTGGTCCGCCTGCACCATGGGGGACTCGGACGCTGACACGAAGTCGACGTCCATCGTCTCATACCCATCGGGGGCCTTCTGCGCCTTGACCTCCGCAGTGAATATTGGATCGGCTTCCTCCTCCTCGTAGCTTGGCTCCAGAGAACTCGGGGATTGGCCCGCCGCAAAGCGAGCTTGGGAACGGAGGTCTGTGGCGCTGACCGCCGCCACGATTCTTGCGCGGCGCTCCGGCGTCAGCATCTTGTAGTAAGTGATCTTGCGGTGCACCATGGCTTTCCGGCGAACTAGGGGACGCTTGATGCGGGCTAGGGGATCGAAAGGTGGGGGAATGGGCTGGAGATTTGGTGTGGTTTTAGGGCAGTGGCTGGCATAGGCCGAGCAGCGAAGGTTCTGGTGTGAATAGTGGTTCCGGTGACGACCGGCCAATCGGTTTTGACTGTACATCGCTCTTGTCGCGTTCGCGTTGCAGCCCGGCATGCTGGACCCTCGATGTTGCTCACCGAATGGAACACACTTCGTCTTGCATTTTTGCTCGCTTGTGGGACCGCAGTTGAGAGCAAACCGACGTCCCTCCCCCTCCCCCGCCTGCGTCAATTATTATACCACCACTCCCTCTGTTTTATGCGGAGTAAATAAAAACAGAGGGAGTATACTACTAATGAGGATCCCCTGACGTGGCCAAACCCATTGAGTAACTGACATGCGGGGCCTAGCAAGCATGGGGTCCGCCAGTAAGTGACCGAAAGGGAGGGTAAGGCAGGGATACCTATGTCAGAGGATCCACTTCCACTATACTACTTTGACCAAATGTTAGAGTAATAATATATGACATGCAACTTACACAAATGTTAGAGTAATAATATATGACATGCAACTTACACAAAGCATACAGTGTCTAATGCGTTTTTCGAGGCTAACTTTGACCAAATGTTAGAGTAATAATATATGACATGCAACTTACACAAAGCATATGGTCAATTTCGTATGTGAAAGGAGTTTCCAATGATATAATTTTCACATTATACATCTCATGTACTCCCTTCGTCTAGGTGTGTAAGTCATCTTACGAAAACCAAATAATCCCAAAACACGTAGGCGTGGTGCATTAACTTCTACCTCATTTCTTGTTTCTTGACATATGAACCAATAAGAGATGAGGGTGTGCATGCTTTTAATGACCTGAGACTATCAAACATGACATGCAGTGGTTAGTTCATTGCATGCAATACTATTAATTAGCAAATAAACATTAATGTCTCTCATTTTCCCCTCCTCCTTGGTCATGGTGCACAGCCTAAGATGACTTACTCACCTATGTTAAAGGACTACTATTAATCTTGTCAATAGTCAAATTGGAAACCATCTCGAGTACAAATCTAGGAGTACGTACGAATCTAACAATATTGATTGGGCGTTGTTGAATGTTGATACCTTTTTTATCATAGTAGAGATACTTTGACTACACATAAAACTTATATGTAAAGTAGAAAGGATAGGAGGGAGTATATTGTACGTTCAAGAACGAAACGAACATTGAATACCCTTTATATATGATTTGCGGATGCTATGATCACTGGTTCAAAATTTTGAATCCGCCTTAGGTATCACGTGCCCCCACTCGTTCCCTCTCGATTTCATCTCGGGGTTCGGAGATCTATTGAAAGAGGACTAGGGTGGGTACATGCGAATGATACTCGGTGGAATGTTCAAATGAGGCATGTGGGAGGATGGACTCGACTGGAGGGCGACATGATCGATGGAGAAGAGGGTTGGAGAGGAATGAGAAATAAGCAAACGCCACATGATTACACTTGAACGGCTCAAATAAACAATAAGTTGTCTCGCTTGGCCTACATAGTGAAAGGGCTAATGTGCAACATGGAGCACTGACGCTCGAATATGGCCGGGAAAACAGGGAAACCGACATGTGGGGCACACCCGTTGGGATGACATAGCGCAGACCAGTCCAATGGAGGAGCTGGCCCATGACCTCCTCGCCACCGACAATCGTTCATGTGGGTCGTTGGGGCCAACAACGGGGCGCAGCTCCAGCACCGCCTCTGGACACGGCGACCGCGGTGAGCGACACGCTCATATCATCGATAGACACGGTCGGTTTCAGTGTGCCGAGGGTGGCGTTTGTGCTGTGGCATGACCAACGGTATGTTTGGTTTGTGCCCAAGGTTGCCCCATCAAAGCATTGGGTAGCCAAAATTTTGGTTGAGGTATTGGTTGCCCATGATTTGGCCGACATTGGCAAGAAAAATGAACTAGAGTTGGCTAGAGTTCATTGGCATGCCAAAGAAATGGCAACCATCCAAACAAAGACCAATCTTTCGGTCATGGCCAAAATTTTGGTAAGGTGCACTTTGGCCACAATCCAAACACACCCCAACACTCGGCTCGTCGAGGATGCACGGGGCGCCGCGACGCGTCCGCGGAGTGGTGTAGCACGGCCAACTGCATCCTCTGGACCTGAGACCATGCCGGGTCGTCTTGCTTTTTCAATGACATGCGGGGATCGCATTTGAGCAAATGACATCTCCAACGTTGCCACGACCGCAGCTGACTACCCTGGCACACCAAGGCCCTCGTCCCTCACGCCGTCGCGCAGTGCGTTCCCAACTAGCGCCAGCTGCCCGCATTCATGCCATCCGTTCGTATGTCGTCGTTAAGAGGCTCGGTGCCCGAGGAACCAACTCCGGCGACTTAATGACGCACCCGGACGCTTGGCCTCACCGGAATGCGCTACTTAAAGCGGCAATGCCCAGCTAACCTCCACACCATAGCGCATCGTCCTCCTACCTGGCACCACATCCGCCATGACCGCAAGTGCGAACGCTCTGCGGGAGAGCTTGTCTTTGGGGATGAAGATCGAGGTCGCCGCCCTCGCTCAAGTCGCCTCTCGCGACGCAATAGCGGCGTAGCTGGACACGGACGCGAGCGCACAACCGGTGGCCACGCTGGCGGCCGACGACGGGAGCACCGTCAGCCACGTGTCCTACTTGCCGCCATCCAACGTCCGGCACCGTCGAGGTCGGGGACTCCTTAGAGGATGAGTAGGGCATGGGAGGCGGCAGGGCATGGTGTGCCAACTGGGCGGTCCGTATCCCGTGTTCTACTCTTCCTCGCCGGAGACCGCACGTTCACTTCACGAGTCTTGAACCCCGCCCCCGTACATAGAGATCGCAGATGGAGGACGTCGGTCGCCGCCGTAGAATAGGTTTAGGGTCGGGTTTCTTTTATTTTTCTGTCTTATAAAAGTTCGAAATGTAATGAAAATCTACCGTGTTTGCATTAATATCGGCCGGTGTATATGAAATTTCACAATAATATACATATTGTAGGAGTACTAGCAAGATGCCCGTGCGTTGCACGGAAGATCAAGATCTTGTGGGAGAAAAGGATGAACGAGGGAAAGCCTTATCTGCAAATGTGGAGAGGAGTGCGGGTAAATTGTCATAGTTTCCTTCCTATCCGTTAGATATAGATCGGACGGCCTATATTGCAGGATGACAGGCACACCATCATCACCAACTCTGCTTTTTATTGAACCGAGACAAATCTAAAAAACCCAACTCAGCCAACCTCCCAGCATATCGCGCGGGAAAAGACCCGGTCGCGCCGTTTTAGTCAGGATTACCGGATTACTAGTAGTAGTATCGATGGATCGCACGAAGCAACATTTTTTTAGGGGGCGAAGCACCTAGTTTAAAAGGGAAAAAGGTGGTCGCATTGCACCCCACACACGTTCGGTCCTGCACACGGCTCACGCAAACGGAACGCGCTTCGGCTTGCCTCTTCACTGACACGTGGGACTGCACTTGGAGAAACCGACCATGTGCCAAACTCCCCCCGCCCACCGCGCGAAAATCCTCCCCCCCCCCCACACACAAAAATTCCCCCCAAATTCGATTCAACCGCCCTTCAGCCAAATATTCCCCAAACCCCCCTCCCCCCGTCCCCCCTCCATTCCATTCGCTCCGCCAAAGCCGCCCTCCCCGCCGCGCCGATACGTCGGCGCCACGGTTCGTCGAGGGGACGCACGGCGATCCTCTCGCTCCCACAGTATGCTCTCGTAGACTGCCGTCCTCTAGCCGCGCCGCCACCTCTGGCTATGTTCTTGTGGAGGCGCACGGTGGTCAGCGCCGCCAGCGCTGGCGACGTTCATATGGAGACGCACGGCGGTCAGCTTCTCCCATGGTACGCGCATTCTAGACTGAGACCCCGTTCATGTCGGTGTAGCGCTGAATGTGAGCTGATAGACGCTGTTAATCTCACTGTTTGCCGAAGTAGTTTACTGTCAATATGCTCTGCTTAAGAAGCTTCCTTGCCCTGTTCTGCACTCACTCTGCTTAGCTAAGATGGCATGCCAAGGCCGATTAGTTGCTAAAATATCCTGCCATATATTTATTGTGACATAGATTGCCATGGTCTAGTAGCCAATCTGTTAGGTGAAATAGCTCTACACCGTTTTATACTCGATCTTTGTTGCTGCGATGGCCTTCGATAGTTCGATGGCTGTGTGCTCGGCCTCATTGACTGCTGAAACAGTCTGCCATAATTTAGCACTCAAATATGTTTGCTGAATTAGCTTTACATATATTTCGTTACTTAGATTTGCTCGTCCAAATATCTTGCCATAGCTTTAGACATCGACCTAGGTATTTTTTTTCTGGACTTCATAAAAAAGCATATATGTTTTTCCTGTAATATCTAGTAGAAGAACTAATTTGTATGTCTAACAGATGGACAGGACTTGGATAACTTCTGCTCGAAGATTCTCCGGTGCATATGTCGAGGGGGTTGAAAACTTCATGAACTTTATCAGAGCTGAGTACGGTGGTCCGAAATCAGATGTGCTCTGCCCGTGTAGCAGTTGTATGAATTCAGTTACAAGACCCCAGTCAACTGTGCAAAATCATCTACACTTGTATGGGATGTCGGTCACATATACTAGGTGGGTTCATCATGGTGAAGCTGTGAACGTCAATGTTATTGACTACGTGGAAGCAACAGATCACCATCTTGATCTTCCTGATGCTCAGGTGGAAGAGGAGGAGGAGGAGGTGGTGGTGGCGGAGCTAGTGAGTTTGACCAACATTGAAACAATGCTACGAAATGCTCGTGCATTCCGTGAACTTTCACCTGCAGAAGAAAAACGGTGGGCCCGCATGTTGGAACAATGCAATGTTGCTGTCACCCCAAGAAATAAGCTGTCAGTATTCTCAGCTATGGTCACCTTTCTTCAGGTGAAGACATCTGAGCGGATGACCAACAAATCATTCGATGTGATGTTGGCTGCTTTCCGCAAATCTTTCCCAGATGCGTCTGAGCTGCCACACACCTACTGTAAAATGAAGAATTTCCTTCGTGCAGTTGGAATTGGATATGATATGATCCATGTTTGTAAGAATAATTGTGTTCTATTCCGGAAGGATTTATGCCAACTTAAGTGAATGCCCGAAATGCAAATCATCAAGATGGAAAGATGGCGATGATGTGAAGAGGGTTCCTCATAATGTTCTGAGACATTTTCCAATTACACCAAGATTGCAGAGGTTGTTTCATGATGCTGAAACAAGAGAGGATGTACTGTGGCATTCTAGGAACCAGGAGTACAGAGATCAGAATGTAATGAGCCATCCATCTCATGGTAGTGAGTGGAAAAGCTTCAATGATAAACACAAAGAGTTTGCTGCTGACCCGAGAAACATTATACTTGGCTTAGCTTCAGATGGATTTAACCCATTTGGCCACCAGAGCGCCACATATAGCATGTGGCCAGTGCTTGTTATCCCTTACAACATGCCTCCAAATGTCTGCACCAAAGAATCAAACTACATGATGGCCTTGCTCATCCCAGGTCCAAAAAGTCCTGGAAAGGATTTCAATTTGTTCATGGAGCCTCTTGTGGAGGAACTTCAACAGCTATGGAAGGGTGTTCTCACTCGAGACCTATATAGCAGCCCACCAGCTGATTTCTTTCTGCGTGCTGTTGTAATTTGGTGCATCCATGATTATCCGGCTTTGGGCACTATGTCAGGGCAAACGACACATGGTTACAATGCATGTGTTCGCTATGACAGGAATCCGCTGTCATACGCACTACTTAGCAAGATCTGTTACATTGGACACCGCCGTTTCCTTGCCAAGGACAAGCCGCATCCTAGAAAATACCGAAGACATGTGTTCAATGCAAAGCATGAAAACCGTGATGCGCCAAAGAGGCTCACCGCCAATGAGTTGCAAGTGGAATTAGAGAAGGTCAGGCATATTACACCAGGAAACCATCCTGGTAATGGTAGCGGAAAAGGAAGCGTGGCACGGTAGAAGAGAGATTATTGTTTACCGCAGGTCCACTTTGTGGGACTTGGAGTATTGGAAAGATTTGGATTTGCGGCATAATCTTGATGTGATGCACATCGAGAAAAATATATGTGACAGCATTATCGGCACACTTCTTAACATTGAAGGCAAGATGAAAGATACCTTAAAATCTAGGACTGATTTGACACACCTGGGTATCAGAAAGGATTTGCAGGTGCAAGATGAAGGTAAACCACGAGATATGGCACCAGCTGTGTACGTCTTGGACAAGGTAAAAAGAAAAGAATTCTGCGAGGTCCTGTCATGTGTGAGATTCCCACATGGATTTGCTTCCAACCCTGAAAGGAGAGTCAGTGCAGATGGAAACAAGGTACAAGGGTTGAAAACTCATGACTGCCACGTTCTACTTCAAAGGGTTTTACCTATTATCCTTAGAGGATTGGGCCGCCCTGACTTATACATAGCAGTTGCAGAGTTGGGACAATTCTTCAGGGAACTCTGCAGTAGAAATATCAGGATAGATGCTTTGGAGCGTCTTAGAGACAAGATACCAACTATCCTATGCGACCTAGAGAAGATATGTCCTCCATCCTTCTTTGATGTGATGGTGCATTTGGTTGTTCATCTACCTGATGAGGCACTACTTAGAGGTCCAGTACAGTATGGCTGGATGTACCCTATTGAAAGGCGGCTAGGCACTTTCAAGGGCTATGTTAGGAACAGAGCTAGACCCGAGGGTTCCATTGCAGAGGCCTACATTGCTACAGAAGCGTTGACATTCTGCTCAAAATACATTGAAACAGCTGATCAGCTTAGCAAAGAGGTGGGTGAAGACAATCTCGGGCTCAATGTTTTCGATTATTCTGTTCGAGTTACAAGGAAGAGTTGACAAGAGGACAAACCTAAAGACTTGGACAAAATGGTTTGGTATGTGTTGAATAACTGTCCTGAGATACTACCTTATATCAAGTAAGTGCAGTACTGCAGCTTATACATCGTAATCTACTAAACTTGCAGCACATTCTTATATATTTAGATGTTTGACGCGTTCACTATGTTGTGCAGCATCTACAAAGAGGAGTTACTACCGCAAAATCCAAGAAACATTGACAAACTGGTTATGGCAGGATTTGCGAAATTGTTCAAGAACCATGTAAGCTTTTGAAGTGCACTGTTAGTTTTTTTAATATATTGAGTACATAAGATGATCAGCTTGTCTATTTTCTAACCATAGGTTAAGAAGATGCGGGAGGATGGGCAGGCAGTTGATGATGCCCTTTACTCACTAGCAATGGGTCCTGATACTCGGGTAAGACATTATGAATCTTGCGTTGTTGGAGATGTGCGCTACAACACCCTTGCACGAGACGAAGGCAGGAAGACACAAAACAGTGCCATCATGAGCACGGATACTTATGACAAAGAGACAACTGAAATGTATGCTAACATAACAGACATTGTTCAGTTGCAGTATATCTCCAGTTTCGAGGATCATCGGTGTGTGGTTCTGTTGTGCTGTCGTTGGTATAACCTGTTTTCCAGGATCGCAAAACCCAGAGCTGATGATTATTTCAAATCCATCAATGTCAAGGTGGCGTACTAGACAAACGAGCCTTTTATTTTGGCAAATCAAGCAACACAGATATTTTTCTTGGAAGACACATTTGCACGTAGCAATGACTGGAGAGCATTGCAAAGGTTTGAGCAGAGGAATTTGTTTAATGAAGTTGCACAACAAGATGATGCTTACACTGCTCCTGATGTACAAGATAACACAGATGTTCCTAATATCTTTGAGAACCATCACGTCAATGACGCCGGCGAAAAGATTGTCTGTCGTGCTATGGACATACAAGAGTTGATCAAGAAGAAGCCAACATTCGAGGACGTTGAGGACGAAGAAGAAGATGACACCGTGGGGAATTACGATTCAGACTGATACACATGGCGAAGATGTTGACGCTGATGCTGCCGATGATGATTACATTGCTTTTGTCGTATTTTCTTGTCAGAAGACGTTTTTTATCTACTATGTGAAATTGTGTTTGCTATGACAACTGAAACCTGATGAACATGTTGTTTAGTATTTTGCTGTGAGAACATCACTTGTTATGAATGCTGATTTGTGTTTGGTGATTGTATGACAACTAAAACACGATGACATTGTTGTTTAGTCGTACTCATATTTGGCTGTGAAACTTGAATTTGATGACATAGTTTGTTGTTGGACTGCAATTTGCTCGACGTCTTCGAATGAGAACAAAGCTGACCCGACAGGGCCTCTGCTATCTATTTATTTATATGAGCAAAAGGGGATACCCCTGATTTCCGTTAATAGAAATCATTAGATGTTCGCAAGACTACGCCCAGCCTGCTACACAGGTTTCATTCATTACTAGTTTCAGCAAAGTGCTCATTTCGTATCCACTAAATACATCACGAGTGATGCATACACTGCAAATAAAGAGACAATCATCCTACAAAGCACATCGATTTTGCCCATTATCTTCACAAGCTCTTTCATCTCCTCATTGCTGTCAAGGTCGTTCAGCAGCTGTTGCTTGGTCATGATCAGAGGAACTGCATCTTTAACCTTCTGCTCTGCATCTTCCTCTTTTGCCGTTCCTTCAGTTACTTGTCCAACACCCCAACCTGCTGGTATAGGGATTCCTCGGCTAACCAAATAATCAACGTAGTTGCATTCCCCCACATCAGCAACTTCCCAAAAATACAAATCACACGAATCTTCCCTTTTCTGCATGAATCAAATTGGAAGATCATCAACCAAACTATTAAAAAAATCAGCAACTGAAAGCAGCAGAACAACACTTAAACATATTATTACCCCATGATTCGGGCATTTGTAGAAGACTCGGCCAGGGTTGTGGATTGTGGTTGAGATGCGACGGATGACTCTGCGTGATTTGCAGCAGTGGCACCACACCAACGGCAGCGGGTTGCCATGAGCAATCGGGTGCGATGCGCGTGCTGGCGGGGGTGTGATGAGACCCACAGGCGATGGTACGGGTGGCGACTTGGCGCATATCTGGTTGTTGCCTGCTGAAGAGCAGGTGGACGAGCAGCCAGCAGACATGGTTGCTGTGGCCAGAGCTTCTGATGCTAGGCAGAGTAAGTAGAGAAGCCAAACCAGCATCGGCGGTACCGCCTGCTCTCGCCTCCCACGGCTGGCTATGATCTTCCCCGGCTCCTGTTCGTTCCCGTCCGAGGCCTCACCATCGTCCTTCGCGCTTGCCATGGCGCCGCCCTCCAGTGTTGTCAACATGGTCACCAACCGAGAGGAATAAGGAGATGACTGTACATGGTGAGGATGACAGTAGGGACCCAGCAATGCGCGCAGTAATTTTGTTTTTTCGGCACGGAGAAGGGTATCAACTGGGTTGTGCGGGACCCGTGGCCCGTCTAGCCCAGGCTTCTATTTCATATGTTTAGCACATGACCAGCCCAGTTTGTTTTTTTCCTTTCTGAAAAATGGCTAGCCAACTATTTTGTTTTTTGCAGAATAACCAACATAGGCCTACTTGCTTTTCTACGCCCTGCTGGGCCGGAAATCTTTCAAGACGAGGAGGGATGCATTTTGCCTAGAAAATGGGCTATAAGTAATAAAAATGGGCTATAAGTAATAAGAAATGGGCTACAAGTAATAAGAAATGGGCTACAAGTAATAAGAAATGGGCTATAAGTAATAATAAATGGGGTGTAAAATGAAAAAAATACAGCAAACAGGCAATTAGTTCCCAAATACTATTTTCTTTCGGATTTTGATATTTTAAATTTCATTGTTTTTGTGCGAGTAAAATTTCATTGAATTTAAATTAAGGTATATTTAGATTTAAAATTAATTTGAATCCGGCTAGAAAATTCGGGCTGTATGCTGTTTGGGACAGATTTGGAGGCTGACTTGTGGGTCTACTAGGTTGACGTGTACTTTGGCTTTGTCAACTTAGTCCACAAACGATTCTAGCAGCAGTGACCGTTGGATGTTAATCCAACGGCCGTGTCGCTTCTTCAGTATCTGATCTTCTTGCTCCAGCCGCCCAAACCAGCTCCGGTGGGACTGCCTACTCCCGCCTCCCGTGGCCGGTTGTGCTACCGCACAGGCCGCACCGTGTAACACCCCAAAAATTTAACCAGGTTTTAGTTATTAAAATTTTACCAAGAGTTTAAAATTTTTGCCTGCAAGAATATCCCTGTTGATTTCAAAACTTTTCTTTTAATATTAAGGAGTTTTCCCAAGTGGATCCTTCCAAAACATATTGGACTTATTTTCCCTCTCATTTAAAAACATCTCTCAATCAGGAGATTTATTTATAAAATTATTTCACCCTGAACTTTATTCATCAAAATGAGTTGTTTTAAAATTTGGAGCTCTTTTTGAACTACAACCTTTTGATATATTTATCTAAAAATCCAACCAAAATTTGGAGATGTCATGTGATGTCTCTAAATCACTTTTGTGCAATAATATATTTAATTCATTGCATATTTTGAGCTCTACACCCAATTTTCTTCTCTGGTCCAGAGAGCAATTTTACACTACAACCTATTTAAATATTTATTTAAAACTTCTACCAAAATTAGGGGAGGTCAGTAGGAGCATATTATTCCACTTTGTGCAAAAACCTATTTATGTTCTTTGAAAAAATTGAGTGAATCATCCTCTTTTTCATTCTGGTCCAGCCTTGTGATTTCTACTGCAACCCTATTTAATTTTGCTCCAAAGATCTTGTGTTTTCTCCTACCTGTAGACAGCCCTACCAAACCCCTAAATCCAGGAGCATGCACCCATTGGATTAATTTTGGTTCATGAAATAATGTCATTTATTTCCTGTCCAGAATTGTAGTTTTGCAAAACTTGCACTAACAAGTTTGTGCTTTTCACAAACTAACCTCGCCACTCTCTCTTGCATCTAAGGAGACCCTGATCTGGAGGATTTGGCCACCCCAAGAAATGCCTAAGTGCCCTCAGCATTTTGTCAAACACCTTATGGGCATGATCTGTTTTGACATGACTTTTGACATTGCACTGGGAGCTTGCACCCATAATAGAACTAACATGTCCACTAGACTCCCAGTGGCTCCTGGCCTGTATCTGTTAAGTTCCAGCCTAACCCAAGCTCTGCAGCATGCACTGGCATTTCTTCAAGCACGTCCCGTGCACGCCCATAGCGCGAGCAGAGCGTGCGTTTGGCGCACGCGTGCAACCGAGCCGCCGCGTCTCACCCCGCACCCGTTCCGACTCGTGACCACCTGCAGCTAGCTGCCACGCACTCCCCGCCTCACCACTACACGCCAGCCCGCCCTGGCACCCTACAGCGCCACCGCCAGAGCACTTTTGGTGGCACGCCAGCGTCGGCCGACAGCCTCTGCTCCGTTCAGCGCCGCCCAAGCCACCCCGGCTCGCCACCTGGCCCCTGGCACAGCCCGAACTCATCCGCAGGCGTGTCCGCTAGCGTTCGTCGCCGCCACAACGCCATGCAAGCTACAGAGGGGCGGTTCGCCGGCGTCCTCATCCACCGCCGCGGAACCGACCTCGTCGCGCTATAAAAGGACACCCCGAAACCTTCCGAGCACGCAGGCGACTCTTAAGCCATCCCCTAGGACCTCTTGGGGCAGCCAATCGACCCGGGGAGGTCATCTTCCCCACCTCCGGCAGCAGCGACCGCCGCCATGGCCCCAGCTCTTCCAGTGCCACCAGGGCCTCTCCCTCCCATTTCTCTTCACCAAGAACACCTCCTTCCTTCCAGGAACCCAACCCCCTACTCGATTTTGATCGGGAACCACATTCGCCCCAAAACCACTCTGCCACCGAAGCCTCCTCCGTCGCGAAGCTCGCCGCCGGCAACTCCCTCCGTCCCCACCGGCCTGGCGACCACCGGGAGGACCGCCTTGGAGTGGCGGATCCATCCCCGCCCTCGGGGCCCCGCGAGGAGCCGCCAGTCGCCGGCAACGATCGCCGGAGCTCCGCCTCCGCTCGGGACAGAGAAAGAAGGGGGAAAAAGAAATAGGCAAACCTGACTAGTGGGCCCCCGGGACCCACTGTCAGTGTCTCACCGCGCCGTCCACGTGTTTAAGTGAAGGCGTAATCCACCCCAGTACGTTTCTCCCGCTTCGAAAGCGTATTCGTGGCTGAAACGTTTTCTTTTGTTTTATTTTTAAAAAACAGAATTTGACCAAAACTTTGACTGGTTATATCTTTTTAAATACAACTCCAAATGAAATGATTCTTTTTCCTACCTCTCTCAAATTTCACCTAGTTTATTTTAAGATTTATTTGAAAAAAATTCAGAACAACTTTTGGTGCTGTTTTTATTTTGTGTGTTAATTCTTTTATATTGCTAAAATAGGATTTTTTGAAGAGAGGAGAAATGTTTCAAGTTTTGGAGCGCACCCTGCCTTTCCACAAATTGAAGGCAAGCATTCTGAACCCCGGCATAATATTTTTGTGTGTTCGATGACACGTTCATAACATCACCTCACTTTGGAGAAACTTGTTATTTCATGTGATATGATCATATGCATGGGTGCATGTTATTGATTTCCATGCTGTTGGGAATGGACACACTTGTGATGATAATCACCCTCATGTGCCTTGCATGCATACCGGCAGGAACCCGGGAAAACCTCTACCTTGGGTAGGCATGAGTTTGTCGCCGGTCTCCGTCGGGACGGTTATGTCTGGTATGGCATGGCAAGGTGATATGAGCGGTGACTCTGTTGGTTGAAATATATTCGTCATGCTAATCATGCAGGGAATACTTAAACCTCCTGAGTCGACCGTAGATCGAGTCTTGTGCCAGTAACCCCCATACTTGTTTCGTACTACCACTCGTCTCTACAGCAAGTAGAGTACGGTTCAGTAAGTTGTCAACCTCTTTCTAGCACACACCGTACAGAGAGGCCATGGTGGAAGATACCGGTTGTAGCTGGTAGGCAGGCCACCTGGTCCGGGGGCATGGGTGTTTCCGGTTGGGACCGAGAGGGGAGGCCACCCCTTAGAGCGCGCGATATAAATTTGATCCCATGCTACGCGAGGTTGTAGCCTCCCCACTTAGAGTTTGCTTAACAGGTGTCATGGGTGATTCCAGACACGTGTGAGTTAAGCTGGTGTGTGCAAGTTAGGTGTGTTTTCAACAAAATGACCGTAGACGGAATTAGCCCCGATGGACTAAAGAAATCTGTTACTCGTGGGTAAAGAGTACACCCTCTGCAGAGATTAAACCTATTCGAATAGCCGTGTCCATGGTTAAGGATTACAGTCTTGGATGGGTCAAGTGTCGGTCTTAGCGTCGGTCTTCGGAGGTGAAACTGTTAACCAGAACTGGAATTACTACTTGTGACTTGTGATAACTATGATTATTATTATTGTTGACTAAACCGTGATATTATTGTTAATATCGAGTATCTCTGGGATGGTTCTACCTCTGGGATATTCACTATGATTGTTTATTTTAAAGCCCTTTGTGTGGTGTCGCTCAGACGCCCGACTGTGGCATTTCTTTTAAAGCCCTTTATGTGGTGTCGCTCAGACGCCCGACTGTGGCATTTCTTTTAAAGCCCTTTGTGTGGTGTCGCTCAGACGCCCGACTGTGGCATTTCTTTTAAAGCCCTTTATGTGGTGTCGCTCAGACGCCCAACTGTGGCATTTCTTTTAAAGCCCTTTATGTGGTGTCGCTCAGACGCCCGACTGTGGCATTTCTTTTAAAGCCCTTTATGAGGTGTCGCTCAGACGCCCGACTGTGGCATTTCTTTTAAAGCCCCTTTATGTGGTGTCGCTCAGACGCCCGACTGTGGCATTTATTTTAAAGCCCTTTATGTGGTGTCGCTCAGACGCCCGACTATGGCATTTATTTTAAAGCCCTTTATGTGGTGTCGCTCAGATGCCCGACTATGGCATTTATTTTAAAGCCCTTTATGTGGTGTCGCTCAGACGCCCGACTGTGGCATTTCTTTTAAAGCCCTTTATGTGGTGTCGCTCAGACGCCCGACTGTGGCATTTCTTTTAAAGCCCTTTATGTGGTGTCGCTAAGACGCCCGACTGTGGCTTTGCTTGTTATTTATTTCATAAATTTTAATACTACTATGTTATTGCAATTTTATAAATAACTTGCTTGCACGCATTAGAGATTTATTTATCTTTTGTGACTGTCGTCATGAGCATAAAATATTTTCAGCACATCATTGTTATATTATACCTGTGTTCATAATGTTTGCGAGTACATTCAAAGTACTCACTGGCTTGTCCCTGGCTATTGTCTTGGCCAGATTTTCTTACACGAAGAGGAGCGACGCGATGACAGCCCCAGAACCTAAGTAATGGAGATAGCAGCCTCGCGAAGATAGGAGTTAACCTGGTCAGCTGTTCCCGTGGGAAATGGAGTCCCATAGACACTGATGTTCCACAAACCGCTTCCGCCATCAACCACTAGAAACCATTTGTTGTACTCACAGGCCAGAATGGTCTTGTACTACATATTTTGTATTCTGCTTGGAATTTCTGTATCAAGTTGGAGCCTCATCAGCTAACAGTAATCCTGGGGCTGATGAGCATGACGGTCTTTTCTGGAAATTTATTACCCGGAAAACCGGTCGTGACAGACTTGGTATCAGAGCTAGGCTGACCATTGGCTAATCCTATCTTAGCCAGGTCGAAAAACTTAGGCAAACCAACCCACTAGACCTTAGCCAAACCCCAGCCAAGCTTCTCGTGCAAGATAGCCACACAGTAATCCCGACACTTTTGGCAGTCGGTGCCCAACCTATCAGCCTAGCCTGTCGATCGCACACCAGTGACCGATGGCAAAAATGTCTCATTAGCAAGCGTGCGAAGGAAGACTCCGTTCCCTTTTCTATAAAAAGGGCACGCTAGCCTCAACCCAGCACAACACAGTCTCTTCCCCAACCTAGCCACAATGCCTGGCCCCATAGTGCACAACGAGACCACAGCAACCAACCTTGGAGGTTTTGTGACCATCCTCGTAAACCTCACCCGTCGTGCCTATGCGTTAGAGGAGCCACCAGAATATGTTGTGTACCAAGGACCCATGAGCGATGAAGACCATCAATTCTGGGCCACTATACACATCTACGGTAGGGGTCTAGCACCCGAGCGCCCCTACAGGTTCACCGGAAGAACAACTTCCTTTGAGCCACAAGCCATACAACTAGCGGCTCGAGAGGCTATAGTTCATCTCAGGCACTTGTCGCCCAGAGTTAACTGTCGCTCGTTCCACTACTACCCCAGACATGAAGGGTATGGTAGACCACCCCAAGTTGCCAACGGAGATCACGAGACAGATCCTGCATTGTTGCACCTGGTGCGCTATGTAAGTGCACTAGAGGCACTGTTCGACCAGATCACCATTGATCTGATCGCAGCTCGAGGAGAGCTGGTTCGTCGAACCCCAGCTAGAAGAGAAGAAGAACCCAACGCCGACAACCCAGTCGTGCTGTTTGGACAACCGATTGAGACCCCGAGATCAGCTCCAGCCACCAACCGAGATGCTTTGATGACCCCAGAAGTGCTTCGTCACCTTTTGGGAACACACTCCAACGGGATTGTGGCCAACAATCCCTGCGATGGTCATCATCACTACCCCGACCCTGCAGTTCCTCCGCCATCTCCGACTAATCCCGGCAGTGAGACACGTGAAGAAGCCTCGACATCCACCAGGCACGCCCGTTTAGACATAAACGAGGTAGACTAAGCCGTATGAGTAGCACCGAGTTTCAGTGTATCCTCGCGTTGTAATCGTGCGACCATGTATATTAATGCAGCCTGTCGTTGTGCCTCTGCTTTAATGGTAGCCTTGCGTATTTTCTTTGTCAGCGCATAGTTGCACATTTTCTGGGCACAACTACCAAAACCAACCCGACGACAACCACAGTAACACGTCTCTTTATGAGATATGTGTATCTCTGACACTGACCTGACCTTTGGAGCTAAGCTGGCAAATTTATTACCTTTCACCACGGTAAAACGAATCCGGCTCCATTGCTATATAAAGGCCACCTTGTGACCTTACCCAGCAACCCTCACCTTGTGCACCACACTCACAACTTTTTCCTGTCATGCCGAGCCCCAGCATTCACCTGAGAACCCCAGATGCAACCCCAGGTAGCTTTGTCAAAATATTGTGGGATTTTACCCGCAGTACCATGGGTTCTACCCAGCCACCTCAGTACGAGCTGTTCAAATCAAGGATCACCCCATCCACCTCGGAATATTGGGCAGCAGTACACATTCCTCCTGTAGACCCCAACCAAGATCCAACAGAAGTTTCCTTCGTGGGGAAATCTATGCCAACCCCACACCTGGCCATAGAAGCTGCTGCGAAAGAAGCGATTGCTCGTCTTCAATCCGTAGTACCCTATGCCCGCGAACGAGGATATTATTACTTTCCGAGCCGTGCAGCACCCGGAGAAGTAAGGTCTTTTCCCGATGGGCGTATTAAGAGAGACCCAGTTCTGGCCAACCTTATCCAGTACATCATCGCTCAAGAGCATTTGAACCAACGAGTGATGGATTATCTCGAGAATCTCACTGATCTGAATCCTCAGATTGCCATCGGTAGACCACTGACGCCCGACCCGGAGAGACGCATACATCAACTAGTCAATCCACTTCCTCCGATAGAAGAGGAGTGTATCCCTTTACCAGAGACATTTTATCAGGACCCCACCCAGTTACCGTTTTCATTTTAGACGTCACTACTGTATTTGTTTTTGCAGCATTTATATTTGCGTGTATCTTATGCATGGTACCCCAAATTTGTGCGACGAGTCGAGTATTTAGTTTCTACTGGTATGAGTAATTTTTCTTCGTGATTAACTTGTGTAACCGCGAAAGATCCTAGTATGAGTTTTCTTTTTGCTGAATTGCTGCATCATTTATTCCCACACTACATGCATGGATTATTTTTATTCATGCAGCACCCCGGCAGCAGACTCACAACCGCTCGTACACATATGGAGTATTTGTTTTTCACAACGGCTTTTAGCAAATCTCGAGGACGATATTTTTTCTTAAGGAGGGTAGTATTGTAACACCCCAAAAATTTAACCAGGTTTTAGTTATTAAAATTTTGCCAAGAGTTTAAAATTTTTGCCTGCAAGAATATCCCTGTTGATTTCAAAACTTTTCTTTTAATATTAAGGAGTTTTTCCCAAGTGGATCCTTCCAAAACATATTGGACTTATTTTCCCTCTCATTTAAAAACATCTCTCAATCAGGAGATTTATTTATAAAATTATTTCACCCTGAACTTTATTCATTAAAATGAGTTGTTTTAAAATTTGGAGCTCTTTTTGAACTACAACCTTTTGATATATTTATCTAAAAATCCAACCAAAATTTGGAGATGTCATGTGATGTCTCTAAATCACTTTGGTGCAATAATATATTTAATTCATTGCATATTTTGAGCTCTACACCCAATTTTCTTCTCTGGTCCAGAGAGCAATTTTACACTACAACCTATTTAAATATTTATTTAAAACTTCTACCAAAATTAGGGGAGGTCAGTAGGAGCATATTATTCCACTTTGTGCAAAAACCTATTTATGTTCTTTGAAAAAATTGAGTGAATCATCCTCTTTTTCATTCTGGTCCAGCCTTGTGATTTCTACTGCAACCCTATTTAATTTTGCTCCAAAGATCTTGTGTTTTCTCCTACCTGTAGACAGCCCTACCAAACCCCTAAATCCAGGAGCATGCACCCATTGGATTAATTTTGGTTCATGAAATAATGTCATTTATTTCCTGTCCAGAATTGTAGTTTTGCAAAACTTGCACTAACAAGTTTGTGCTTTTCACAAACTAACCTCGCCACTCTCTCTTGCATCTAAGGAGACCCTGATCTGGAGGATTTGGCCACCCCAAGAAATGCCTAAGTGCCCTCAGCATTTTGTCAAACACCTTATGGGCATGATCTGTTTTGACATGACTTTTGACATTGCACTGGGAGCTTGCACCCATAATAGAACTAACATGTCCACTAGACTCCCAGTGGCTCCTGGCCTGTATCTGTTAAGTTCCAGCCTAACCCAAGCTCTGCAGCATGCACTGGCATTTCTTCAAGCACGTCCCGTGCACGCCCAGAGCGCGAGCAGAGCGTGCGTTTGGCGCACGCGTGCAACCGAGCCGCCGCGTCTCACCCCGCACCCGTTCCGACTCATGACCACCTGCAGCTAGCTGCCACGCACTCCCCGCCTCACCACTACACGCCAGCCCGCCCTGGCACCCTACAACGCCACCGCCAGAGCACTTTTGGCGGCACGCCGGCGTCGGCCGACAGCCTCTGCTCCGTTCAGCGCCGCCCAAGCCACCCCGGCTTGCCACCTGGCCCCTGGCACAGCCCGAACTCATCCGCAGGCGTGTCCGCTAGCGTTCATCGCCGCCACGACGCCATGCAAGCTACAGAGGGGCGGTTCGCCGGCGTCCTCATCCACCGCCGCGGAACCGACCTCGTCGCGCTATAAAAGGACGCCCCGAAACCTTCCGAGCACGCAGGCGACTCTTAAGCCATCCCCTAGGACCCCTTGGGGCAGCCAATCGACCCGGGGAGGTCATCTTCCCCACCTCCGGGAGCAGCGACCGCCGCCATGGCCCCAGCTCTTCCAGCGCCACCAGGGCCTCTCCCTCCCATTTCTCTTCACCAAGAACACCTCCTTCCTTCCAGGAACCCAACCCCCTACTCGATTTTGATCGGGAACCACATTCGCCCCAAAACCACTCTGCCACCGAAGCCTCCTCCGCCGCGAAGCTCGCCGCCGGCAACTCCCTCCGTCCCCACCGGCCTGGCGACCACCGGGAGGACCGCCCTGGAGTGGCTGATCCATCCCCGCCCTCGGGGCCCCACGAGGAGCCGCCAGTCGCCGGCGACGATCGCCGGAGCTCCGCCTCCGCTCGGGACAGAGAAAGAAGGGGGAAAAGAAATAGGCAAACCTGACTAGTGGGCCCCCGGGACCCACTGTCAGTGTCTCACCGCGCCGTCCACGTGTTTAAGTGAAGGCGTAATCCACCCCAGTACGTTTCTCCCGCTTCGAAAGCGTATTCGTGGCTGAAACGTTTTGTGGGTTAATTCTTTTATATTGCTAAAATAGGATTTTTTGAAGAGAGGAGAAGTGTTTCAAGTTTTGGAGTGCACCCTGCCTTTCCACACATTGAAGGCAAGCATTCTGAACCCCGGCATAATATTTTTGTGTGTTCGATGACACGTTCATAACATCACCTCACTTTGGAGAAACTTGTTATTTCATGTGATATGATCATATGCATGGGTGCATGTTATTGATTTCCATGCTGTTGGAAATGGACACACTTGTGATGATAATCACCCTCATGTGCCTTGCATGCATACCGGCAGGAACCCGGGAAAACCTCTGCCTTGGGTAGGCATGAGTTTGTCGCCGGTCTCCGTCGGGACGGTTATGTCTGGTATGGCATGGCAAGGTGATATGAGCGGTGACTCTGTTGGTTGAAATATATTCG
This sequence comes from Triticum aestivum, assembly GCF_018294505.1. NCBI lineage: Eukaryota > Viridiplantae > Streptophyta > Magnoliopsida > Poales > Poaceae > Triticum > Triticum aestivum. The sequence continues at coordinate 266,734,526 of NC_057807.1, read as the reverse complement.
TCATGCTAATCATGCAGGGAATACTTAAACCTCCTGAGTCGACCGTAGATCGAGTCTTGTGCCAGTAACCCCCATACTTGTTTCGTACTACCACTCGTCTCTACAGCAAGTAGAGTACGGTTCAGTAAGTTGTCAACCTCTTTCTAGCACACACCGTACAGAGAGGCCATGGTGGAAGATACCGGTTGTAGCTGGTAGGCAGGCCACCTGGTCCGGGGGCATGGGTGTTTCCGGTTGGGACCGAGAGGGGAGGCCACCCCTTAGAGCGCGCGATATAAATTTGATCCCATGCTACGCGAGGTTGTAGCCTCCCCACTTAGAGTTTGCTTAATAGGTGTCGTGGGTGATTCCAGACACGTGTGAGTTAAGCTGGTGTGTGCAAGTTAGGTGTGTTTTCAACAAAAAGACCGTAGACGGAATTAGCCCCGATGGACTAAAGAAATCCGTTACTCGTGGGTAAAGAGTACACCCTCTGCAGAGATTAAACCTATTCGAATAGCCGTGTCCATGGTTAAGGATTACAGTCTGGGATGGGTCTAGTGTCGGTCTTAGCGTCGGTCTTCGGAGGTGAAACTGTTAACCAGAACTGGAATTACTACTTGTGACTTGTGATAACTATGATTATTATTATTGTTGAGTAACCCGTGATATTATTGTTAATATCGAGTATCTCTAGGATGGTTCTACCTCCGGGATATTCACTATGATTGTTTATTTTAAAGCCCTTTGTGTGGTGTCGCTCAGACGCCCGACTGTGGCATTTCTTTTAAAGCCCTTTATGTGGTGTCGCTCAGATGCCCGACTGTGGCATTTCGTTTAAAGCCCTTTATGTGGTGTCGCTCAGACGCCCGACTGTGGCATTTCTTTTAAAGCCCTTTATGTGGTGTCGCTTAGACGCCCGACTGTGGCATTTCTTTTAAAGCCCTTTATGTGGTGTCGCTCAGACGCCCGACTGTGGCATTTCTTTTAAAGCCATTTATGAGGTGTCGCTCAGACGCCCGACTGTGGCATTTCTTTTAAAGCCCCTTTATGTGGTGTCGCTCAGACGCCCGACTGTGGCATTTATTTTAAAGCCCTTTATGTGGTGTCGCTCAGACGCCCGACTGTGGCATTTATTTTAAAGCCCTTTATGTGGTGTCGCTCAGACGCCCGACTATGGCATTTATTTTAAAGCCCTTTATGTGGTGTCGCTCAGACGCCCGACTGTGGCATTTCTTTTAAAGCCCTTTATGTGGTGTCGCTAAGACGCCCGACTGTGGCTTTGCTTGTTATTTATTTCATAAATTTTAATACTACTATGTTATTGCAATTTTATAAATAACTTGCTTGCACGCATTAGAGATTTATTTATCTTTTGTGACTGACGTCATGAGCATAAAATATTTTCAGCACATCATTGTTATATTATACCTGTGTTCATAATGTTTGCGAGTACATTCAAAGTACTCACTGGCTTGTCCCTGGCTATTCTCTTTGCCAGATTTTCTTGCACGAAGAGGAGCGACGCGATGACAGCCCCGGAACCTAAGTAATGGAGATAGCAGCCTCGCGAAGATAGGAGTTAACCTGGTCAGCTGTTCCCGTGGGAAATGGAGTCCCATAGACACTGATGTTCCACAAACCGCTTCCGCCATCAACCACTAGAAACCATTTGTTGTACTCACAGGCCAGAATGGTCTTGTACTACATATTTTGTATTCTGCTTGGAATTTCTGTATCAAGTTGGAGCCTCATCAGCTAACAGTAATCCTGGGGCTGATGAGCACGACGGTCTTTTCTGGAAATTTATTACCCGGAAAACCGGTCGTGACACACCGCCCCACCCTACTTCATTGCTGGCTAGGCCATTCCTCTACTCACCCACACCTCCTGTTATTTTCCGGCGATGGTAGCCGGACCAGTAAACCCTCATACTCCCCACCGTGTGGGCAACCATTGCCGAGGCTTCCCCGGCTCCTTGTCGTTCCCTTCCTAGGCCTCGCCGTCGTCCACCGCCATGGTGCTCTCGGTGCGGCCTGGTCAACACGGTCAACGAACGACATCCATCGGCCGTGGACTGTACGTGCAAAATAATGATTCCTCCACCTGACAGCTGGGACCCACCGGAAGGGCCTCTGTATTTCACGAAAAAATGTTCCCCCCGCTGACATGTCGGACCCACCAGCTATATCTTCGCACGCAAGGAAGTGCCTCCTTATTACGCACAAAAAATGAATACCCACCCTACTAGATGGGACCCACCATAGTGGGAGGATGACTTGTGGGCCAACTAAGTTGACGGGGACGGAGGGCTTTGTCAACTTAGTCAATATGAACGATTCTAGCTCCACTGACCGTACGATGTCCATCCAACGGCCATAGTGCTTCTTCAACCTCTGGTCTTCTTGCTCCAGCCAACCAAAGCAGCACCGGTCGTGCCGCATGCTCCTGCCTCTCGTGGCCGGCTGTGATGCCGCGGAGGCCTCACTGCCCCCTACTACTCCCACCGCTGGCCCAGGGTATCCCTCTACTCATTGATACCCCCTGTTATTCTGCGGCGACGGGAGCCTCACGCCGCAGCCAAACCAGTGAACCCTAGTACTCCTCTCCGTGCGGGCTACCACTGCTACGTCTTCCCTGGCTCTGCGTCGTCCCCTTCCTAGGCCTCGCCGTCGTCCAGACCACCGCCCTGCTGCTCTCGGCGCGGCATGGTCAACGTGGTCAACAACCAACTTCCATCGGAAGAGTACTGTACGTGGAGAGGCTGACAGCTGGGTCCAGGCGGCCGCAAGGAAGTGCCTCCTTATTACGCACAAAATAATTATTCCTCCACCTGACAGCAGGGACCCACCGAACGGGCCACCTTATTTCGCGAAAAAAACGTTTCCCCCCTGACTGCTGGGACCCACCAGACAGGCCAGCGTATTTCGTGAAAAAAACGTTCCCCGCACTGTCAGCTCGGACCCACCGGAAGTGCCTCCTTATTATGCACAAAAAAATGAACTCCCCTTGCTAGCTGGGACCCACCATGGTGGGAGGCTGACTTGTGGGCCTAGTAAGTTGACTGGGACGGGGGCCTTTGTCAACTTTAGTCGATATGAATGATTCTAGGTCCAGTGACCGTACGATGTCCATCCAACGGCCGTAGTGCTTCTTCAACCTCTAGTCTTCTTGCTCCAGCCGCCCAAAGCAGCGCCGGTCGTGCCGCATGCTCCTGCCTCCCGTGGCCGGCTGTGCTGCCGCGGAGGCCTCACTGCCCCCTACTATTCCCACTGCTGGCTAGGCCCTGCGGTGACGGTAGCCTCACACCGCAACCGAACCAGTGAACCCTCGTACTCCTCTCCGCGCGGGCTTCCACTGCCGCGTCTTCCCCGACTCCCCGTCGTCCCCTTCCTAGGCCTCGCCATCGTCCACCACCCTGGTGCTCTCGGCGCGGCGTGGTCAACGTGGTCAAGGAACGACTTCCATCGGACGTGGACTGTACGTGGAGAGGCTGACAGCTGGGTCCACGGCCGCAGCAAGGAAGTGCTTCCTTATGATGCGGAAAATAATAATTCTTCCACCTGATAGCTGGGACCCACCGGACGGGCCACTGTATTTCGCGAAAAAAACGTTTCCCCTGACTACTGGGATCCACCAGCTACATCTTCGCACGCAAGGAAGTGCGTCCGGGCAAAAAAACAAAACGATTCGTCCCCCTGACCGCTGGGACCCACCAGCCACACCTTCGCACGCAAGGATGTGCGTCCGGGCAAAAAAACGATTCGTCTCCCTAACTGCTGGGACCCACCAGCTACATCTTCGCATGCAAGGAAGTGCGTCCGGGCAAAAAAACGATTCGCCCCCCTGACTGCTGGGACCCACCAGCTACATCTTCGCAGGCAAGGAAGTGCCTGACAGTCGGGACCCACCTGGTGGAAGCGTACGTAGCGTTCTCATTCTGGTCACGAACGTGTACATACATACTGGTCGTTGTAGAGGCGCGCACGTGTCATAGTAGAGGCGCTCACATAGCATGTACACGTACGTACAGCGGCCGGGGTGCAAGAAAGAAAATACGACCACGTATGTGTACATACGGGCGGGGTCTCGAATGCCTACTCGCGCATACGTACATGCCTGGGTCGGAACGGAGAAACAACATCGTCGTCGTGTTCATGGGGAGCCAACCGGCTGGGTCAGAACGAAATGCATGGTCGTGTTCATCAGGAGGGCTTGGACGGAACAGGCGATGGAAACGAGGCCTAACGTACCGCACAACGGAGGAAACGGCCTTGTGTTCGACCGGCCACGTTCGAAACAGGATCCTGTTCATTGGGAGGGGTGTGGCGTACTGCAAAACAGAGGAAACAGACCTCCTACGGTCGAAACGGGGGTCCTGTTGATCGGGAGGGGTGTGGCATACCGCAAAACGGACGAAACGGACCTCCTACGGTCGAAACGGGGGTCCTGTTGATCAGGAGGGGTGTGGCGTACCGCAAAACGGTCGAAACGGACTTGTGTTGGAGCACTACGGTCGAAACGGGGGGGAGGGGTGTGGCGTACCGCAAAACGGGACTCCACGAGATATTGTTCACTCCACCGTCAACCTCCTCTAGCCTCAACGGGCTACTGTCGACCTCCTCCAGCCTCCACGGGCTCCTGTTCATCCAGCCTCCACCGCGCGCTACTCCACCGGCTACTATTCAACCACCCCTCCATGGGCACCCCTCCACCGTCTACTGTTCATCCAGCCCTCCACACCACGGGGTCCTGTTCAACCACCCCTCCACCGTCTACTGTTCATCCATCCCTCCACACCACGGGTTCCTGTTCATCCAGAGGCAACGCCACCGCTCACTGTTCATCCAAACCCCCCTGCAACGCTCATTGTTCATCCCAGAGGCAGCATCGATCGGCTTCAGTTAGCAGCAGTAGTGAAGGAATCGCTCCATCGGGTTTAGTTAACAGCCATCGATCGATCGCTCGGGTTCAGTAACGCATAGCCTGCAGTGCAATGGCTCGGGTTTAGTTAGAGCCCAACGCCTCGCTCGGGTTCAGTTAGAGCCAACGCCTCGCACACACGCGCGTACCTGTACGAGAGAAACGCGCATCGCTCTCCCACCGTAACCGGCAACTCCCTGAAATTTTCCTCCCCCTCACTTCTACCACGGTTTTTTCCGTCATGGACAGCCCAAAGAATGTCATGCAGCTGCGTCTCCGGCCCGCCCAGGACGAAAAGCCCATTTTCTGTAATGATTTTTTGTCATAGAAGTAGGAGCCCACCACATCTATGATGATACCGGGTTTTGTCACAATTATCATCATAGAAGTGTCATATGTATGACAGGAAAAAAATTCGTTCGGCCCAAAATGTCACGGATGTGTCTTTTTTTTGTAGTGCTTTACTCATTCCATAATGCATCATCCCGTAACTAACTCATTAGTCACATTACTTGCAAGGCTTCACATGATGTGCATTATCGAGAGGGCCCAGGGATACCTCTCTGACACATGGAGTGACAAATCCTAATCTTGATCTATGCCAACCCAACAAACACCTTCGGAGACACCTGTAGAGCATCTTTATAATCACCCAGTTACATTGTGACGTTTGATAGCACACAAGGTGTTCCTCCGGTATTCGGGAGTTGCAAAATCTCATAGTTAGAGGAACATGTATAAGTCATGAAGAAAACAATAGCAATAGAACTTAACGGTCAATATGCTAAGCTAACGGATGGGTCTTGTCCATCACATCATTCTCTAATGATGTGATTTCGTTCATCAAATGACAACACATGTCTATGGTTAGGAAACATAACCATCTTTGATCAACGAGCTGCATACTAGGGACACTTTGTTTTGTCTATGTATTCACACATGTACTAAGTTTCCGATTAATACAATTCTAGCATGAATAATGAACATTTATCATGATATAAGGAAATATAACTAACAACTTTATTATTGCCTCTAGGGAATATTTCCTTCAGTCTCCCACTTGCACTAGAGTCAATAATCTAGATTACATAGTAATGATTCTAACACCCATGGAGTCTTGGTGTCGATCATGTTTTGCTCGTGGAATAGGTTTAGTCAATGGGTCTGCAACATTCAGATCCTCATGTATCTTGATCTCTATGTCTCCCTCCTTGACTTGATCGCAGATGGAATTGAAGTATCTCTTGATGTGTTTGGTTCTCTTGTGAAATCTGGATTCCTTTGCCAAGGCAATTGCTCCAGTATTGTCACAAAATATTTTCATTGGACCTGATGCACTAGGTATTACACCTAGATCGGATATGAACTCCTTCATCCAGACTCCTTCATTATTTGCTTCTGAAGTAGCTATGCACTCCGCTTCACACATAGATCCCACCACGACACTTCGCTTGGAACTGCACCAACTAACAGCTCCACCATTCAATATAAATACGTATCCGGTTTGTGACTTAGAGTCATCCTGATCAGTGTCAAAGCTTGCATCGACGTAACCATTTACGACAAGCTCTTTGTCACCTCCATAAACGAGAAACATATCCTTAGTCCTTTTCAGGTATTTCAGGATGTTCTTGACCGCTGTCAAGTGATCCACTCCTGGATTACTTTGGTACCTCCCTGCTAAACTTATAGCAAGGCACACATCAGGTCTGGTACACATCATTGCATACATGATAGAACCTATGGCCGAGGCATAGGGAATGACTTCCATTTTCTCTCTATCTTCTGAAGTGGTCGGGCATTGAGTTTAACTCAACTTCACACCTTGTAACACAGGCAAGAACCCTTTCTTTGACTGGTCCATTTTGAACTTCTTCAAAACTGTATCAAGGTATGTGCTTTGTGAAAGTCCAATTAAGCGTCTGGATCTATCTCTATAGATCTTGATGCCCAATATATAAGCAACTTCACCGATGTCTTTCATTGAGAAAATCTTATTCAAGTATCCTTTTATGCTATCTAGAAATTTTGTATTATTCCCAATCAGCAATATGTCATCCCCATATAATATTCGAAATGCTACAGAGCTCCCACTCACTTTCTTGTAAATACAGGCTTCTCCAAAAGTCAGTATAAAACCATATGCTTTGATCACATTATCAAATTGTATATTCCAACTCCGAGAGGCTTGCACCAGTCCATAAATGGATTGCTAGAGCTTGCACACTTTGTTAGCACCTTTTGGATTGACAAATCCTTCTGGTTTCATCATATACAACTCTTCTTTAAGAAATCCATTAAGGAATGAAGTTTTGACATCCATTTGCCAAATTTCATAATCATAAATGCGGCAATTGCAAACATGATTCGGACAAACTTAAGCATCGCTACAGGTGAGAAGGTCTCATCGGTAGTCAACTCCTTGAACTTGTCAAAAACCTTTCGCAACAAGTCGAGCTTTGTAGACAGTAACATTACCGTCAACGTCAGTCTTCTTCTTGAAGATCCATTTATTTTCTATGGCTTGTCGATCATCGGGCAAGTCCACCAAAGTCCACACTCTGTTCTCATACATGGATCCCATCTCAGATTTCATGGCCTCAAGCCATTTCGCGGAATCTAGGCTCATCATCGCGTCCTCATAGTTCGTAGGTTCATCATGGTCTAGTAACATGACTTCCAGAATAGGATTACTGTACCACTCCGGTGCAGACCGTACTCTGGTTGACCTATGAGGTTCGGTAGTAACTTGATCTGAAGTTTCATGATCATCATCATTAGCTTCTTCACTAATTGGTGTAGGAATCACTGGAACTGATTTCTGTGATGAACTACTTTCCAATTCGGGAGAAGGTACAATTACCTCATCAAGTTCTACTTTCCTCCCACTCACTTCTTTCGAGAGAAACTCCTTCTCTAGAAAGGATCCATTCTTATCAACGAATATATTGCCTTCGGATCTATGATAGAAGGTGTACCCAACAGTTTCTTTTGGGTATCCTATGAAGACGCATTTATCCGATTTGGGTTCGAGCTTATCAGGTTGAAGCTTTTTCACATAAGCATCACAACCCCAAATTTAAGAAACGACAACTTGGGTTTCTTGCCAAACCACAGTTCATATGGGTGTCGTCTCAACGGATTTAGATGGTGCCCTATGTAACGTGAATGCAGCCGTCTCTAAAGCATAACCCCAAAATGATAGCGGTAAATCAGTAAGAGACATCATAGATCGCACCATATCTAATAAAGTGCGGTCACAATGTTCGGACACACCATTACGCTGTGGTGTTCCAGGTGGTGTGAGTTGCAAAACTATTCCACATTGTTTTAAATGAAGACCAAACTCGTAACTCAAATATTCACCTCTGCGATCAGATCGTAGAAATTTTATTTTCTTGTTACGATGATTTTCCACTTCACGCTGAAATTCTTTGAACTTTTCAAATGTTTTAGACTTATGTTTCATTAAGTAGATATACCCATATCTGCTCAAATCATCTGTGAAGGTCAAAAAATAATGATACCCGTTGTGAGCCTCAACACTCATCGGACCGCATACATTGGTATGTATTATTTCCAATAAGTCAGTGGCTCGCTCCATTGTTCCAAAGAACGAAGTCTTAGTCATCTTTCTCATGAGGCATGGCTTGCAAGCATCAAGTGATTCATAATCAAGTTATTCCAAAAGCCCATCGACATGGAGTTCCTTCATGCGCTTTACACCAATATGACCTAAATGACAGTGCCACAAATAAGTTGCACTATCATTACTAACTTTGCATCTTTTGGCTTCAATATATGTGTATCACTACGATCAATATTCAACAAAAATAGACCACTCATCAAGGGTGCATGACCATAAAAGATATTACTCATATAAATAAAACAACCATTATTCTCCGATTTAAATGAATAACCGTCTCGCATCAAACAAGATCCAGATATAATGTTCATGCTCAACACTGGCACCAAATAACAATTATCCAGGTCTAAAACTAATCCCGAAGGTAGATGTAGAGGTAGCATGCCGACGGTGATCACATCGACCTTGGAACCATTTCCGACGCGCATCATCACCTCGTCCTTAGCCAATCTTCGTTTAATCCGTAGCGCCTATTTCGAGTTGCAAATATGAGCAACAAAACTAGTATCAAATACCCAGGCGCTACTACGAGCATTAGTAAGGTACACATCAATAACATGTATATCAAATATACCTTTCACTTTGCCATCCTTCTTATGCGCCAAATACTTGGGGCAGTTCCACTTCCCGTGACCAGTCCCTTTGCAGTAGAAGCACTCAGTTTCAGGCTTAGGTACAGACTTGGGTTTCTTCCCGGGAGCAGCAACTTGCTTGCTATTCTTCTTGGAGTTCCCTTTCTCCCCTTTCCCTTTTTCTTGAAACTAGTGGTCTTGTTAACCATCAACACTTGATGCTCCTTCTTGATTTCTACCTCCGCAGCCTTTAGCACCGCGAAGGGCTATGGAATTGTCTTTTCCATCCCTTCCATATTATAGTTCATCATGAAGCCTTTATAGCTTGGTGGCAGTGATTGAAGAACTATGTCAATGACACTATCATCAGGAAGATTAACTCCCAGCTGAGTCAAGTGGTTATGGTACCCAGACATTCTGAGTATGTGTTCACTGATAGAACTATTCTCTTCCATCTTATAGCTATAGAACTTGTTGGAGACTTCATATCTCTCAACTCGGGCATTTGCTTGAAATATTAACTTCAACTCTTGGAACATCTCATATGCTCCATTACGTTCAAAATGTCTTTCAAGTCCCGATTCTAAGTCGTAAATCCTGGCACACTAAACTATCAAGTGGTCATCAGATCGAGCTTGCCATACGTTCATAACATCAGCATCTGCTCCTGCAGCAGGCCTTGCAACTAGTGGTGCTTCAAGGACATAATTCTTTTGTGCACCAATGAGGATAATCCTCAAGTTACGGACCCAGTCCGTGTAATTGCTACCATCATCTTTCAACTTAGCTTTCTCTAGGAACGCATTAAAATTCAAGGGAACGGTAGCACGAGCCATTGATCTACAACAACGTAGATATGCCAAAAAACTATCAGGACTAAGTTCATGATAAATTGAAGTTCAATTAATCATATTACTAAAGAACTCCCACTTAGATAGGCATCCCTCTAGTCATCTAAATGACCACGTGATGCATATCAACTAAACCATGTCCGATCATCACGTGAGATGGAGTAGTTTTCACTGGTGAACATCTCTATGCTGATCATATCTTCTATATGATTCACGTTCGATCTTTCGGTCTCAGTGTTCCGAGGCCATATCTGCATATGCTAGGCTCGTCAAGTTTAACCCGAGTATTCTGCATGTGCAAAACTAGCTTGCACCCGTTGTATGTGAACTTAGAGCTTATCACACCCGATCATCACGTGGTGTCTCAGCACGACGAACTATAGCAACGATGCATACTCAGGGAGAACACTTATACCTTGAAATTTAGTGAGGGATCATCTTATAGTGCTACCGCCGTACTAAGCAGAATTAGATGCATAAAAGATAAACATCATATGCAAACAAAATATGTGACATGATATGGCCATCATCATCTTGTGCCTTTGATCTCCATCTCCAAAGCACCGTCATGATCTCCATTATCACCGGCTTGACACCTTGATCTCCATCGTAGCATCGTTGTTGTATCGCCAACTATTGCTTCTACGACTATCGCTACCGCTTAGTGATAAAGTAAAGCAAGTACATGCGATTGCATTTCATACAATAAAGCGACAACCATATGGCTCCTGCCAGTTGCTGATAATTCTGTTACAAAGCATGATCATCTCATACAACAATTTATATCACATCATGTCTTGACCATATCACATCACAACAAGCCCTGCAAAAACAAGTTAGACGTCCTCTACTTTGTTGTTGCAAGTTTTACGTGGCTGCTACGGGCTTCTAGCAAGAACCGTTCTTACCTAGGCATCAAAACCACAACGATTTTTCATCAAGTGTGATGTTTTAACCTTCAACAAGGACCGGCTGTAGTCAAACTCAATTCAACTAAAGTTGGAGAAACAGACACCCGCCAGCCACCTGTGTGCAAAGCACGTCGGTAGAACCGGTCTCATGAACGTGGTCATGTAATGTTGGTCCGTGCCGCTTCATCCAACAATACCGCCGAATCAAAGTAAGACGTTGGTGGTAAGCAGTATGACTATTATCACCCACAACTCTTTGTGTTCTACTCGTGCAAATCATCTACGCATAGACCTGGCTCGGATGCCACTATGGGGTAACGTAGCATGCAATTTCAAAAAAATTCCTACGATCACGCAAGATCTATCTAGGAGATGCATAGCAATGAGAGGGGGAGACTGTGTCTATGTACCCTTGTAGACTGAAAGCGGAAGCGTTAGGTTAACGCGGTTGATGTAGTCGAACGTCTTCATGATCCAACCGATCTAGCACCGAATGTACGGCACCTCCGAGTTCAGCACACGTTCAGCTTGATGACGTCCCTCAAACTCTTGATCCAGTAGAGGGTTGAAGGATAGTAACGTCAGCACAATGGCATGATGACGGTGTTGGTGATGTGGTCCGCGCAGGGCTTCGCCTAAGCACTACGATGATACTATCGAAGGAGTAAATGGTGGAGGGGGGCACTGCACACGGCTAAGATAATGTTGTGCCTTTGGGTGCCCCCCTGCCCCCGTATATAAAGGAGGGGAGGAGGAGGTCGGCGGCCAGGAGGGCGCGCCATGGGGGGAGTCCTACTAGGACTCCACTCCTAGTAGGATTCTCACCCCCCCCCCCCTTTTCCTTTCTTCCACCGGAGGGAAAAAGGAAGGAGAGGGAGAGGGAAAGGGAAGGGGGCCGCGCCCCCGCCTCCTTGTCCTATTCATACTCCCTAGGAGGGGGGCGTGCGTCACCCCCCCTTCGCGGGCTTCCCTCTCTCTCCCTTAGGCCCATGTTGGCCCAACACTTCCCCGGGGGGTTCCGGTAACCCCTCGGTACTCAGGTAAAATACCCGAATCACTCGAAACCATTCCGATGTCCGAATACTACCTTCCAATATATGAATCTTTACCCGTCGACCATTTGGAGACTCCTCGTCATGTTTGTGATCTCATCCGGGACTCCAAACAAAACTTCGGTCACGAAAACACATAACTCATAATACAAATGGTCAGCGAACGTTAAGCGTGCGGACCCTATGGGTTCGAGAACTATGTAGACATGATCGAGACACATCTCCGATCAATAACCAATAGTGGAACCTGGATGCTCTTATTGGTTCCTACATATTCTATGAAGATCTTTATCGGTCAAACCGCATAACAACATACGTTGTTCCCTTTGTCATCGGTATGTTAGTTGCCCGAGATTCGATCGTCGGCATCCTCATACCTAGTTCAATATCGTTACTGGCAAGTCTCTTTTCTCATTCCGTAATGCATCGTCCCGTAACTAACTCATTAGTCACATTTCTTGCAAGGCCTCATATGATGTGCATTACCGAGAGGGCCCAGAGATACCTCGCCGATACACGGAGTGACAAATCCTAATCTCGATCTATGCCAACCCAACAAACACCTTTGGAGACACCTGTAGAGCATCTTTATAATCACCCAGTTATGTTGTGACGTTTGATAGCACACAAGGTGTTCCTCCGGTATTCGGGAGTTGCATAATCTCATAGTCAGAGGAACATGTATAAGTCATGAAGAAAGCAATAGCAATAAAACTTAACGATCAATATACTAAGCTAACGGATGGGTCTTGTCCATCACATCATTCTCTAATGATGTGATCCAATTCATCAAATGACAACACATGTCTATGGTTAGGAAACATAACCATCTTTGATCAACGAGCTAGTCAAGTAGAGGCATACATGGCGCCCCCCCTCTCCTCCCCTCCTCTCCTCCCCTCCACCTGCTCCACCGAAAATCATGTCGATCTCTAGATTAGTTCAAGATGGACAGTCTTCTTCACTGGGATTTTGCCCCTGGGCTTGCCCTTGTAGATCAGGTGAGGAGAAAATTTGGATCCACAGTGCACTTCTCTCCTTCTCGTGACCGTCAAGAGTTCTTTCTTGTGGTTACTTTCTCTTCGGCCTCATTCCCGCTCACTGTGGATTCGGTGGGTATTGCTCTACAATGCTGCATTGGCGGTATCAGTTCTGGTTTCAAGGTGAAGCAAATCAATCCGCGTGCTTTCAAATTTTCGGTCGCCAATAATAAAGTGGGGCATTTTATCTATGGTCTCAAGGACCGAGTGTGGCTAGATTTTATATGTCATTTTCATCTATTCAATGGCCGTTATACTCGAGCACCAACTTCTTCTGATTGTTGGCATGCGGACATGACTTTGACCGAGCTTGATCATCGTCGTTCTATGGCCGTTGCATCCAAACTGGATTTCTTCACACAAGCACCTATTGATCAGGAATCATCACGAAGAGAATTCAGTAAGTTTGCATTGACCCCGTTGACAAGTATGAATTTCTCTAACTCCAATGCTGCTGAGGCTTCTTCTTCCATGATCTCGCTGGTTCATTCTGCGCCCAATGATCATGACCAAATCAAATTTGGCGAATTTGTCGCGCGCATTAATGACAAACCGACAATTACGGTGGCCAATAAGCACAAATCCTTAATGGACATCTATCTCCGACAAGCGGATTTGGAAGATAATAATAGCCCGGATTTTCTGTGTCTGGGAGCTTTTAAATGCCCAATCAGGATGCCTTATCCACGCCTGCCGCAGAGTTTCCTGGCCTCCGCTTTCAAATATGCCCCGGCCCATTCTAGTTGGCCTCCTATCCTTGCGGCCCGTCACAAGGCGGACCTGGCCCAAGCCTGTTATTCTCAAGAGGAAATTGAGAATGTCACTCTTAACTGGGCCTCTCTGTGCTCGAAATGCTTACAATGGGGACACCAGAAAATACATTGCCATGCTCGGCTTATTTGCATTTATTGCTCCTCTCCTGATCATAAGGTAATTGACTGCCCCTCCCGGTCTTTACCAAAGCATCAAAATCCTTTAATAAATAACCATGAGAAAGCAATCCCCAATGTCGGATTTCCTGCCGATATATTACCTATTTTGAATAAACAGCTCAGACCGCGAAATACCGTCCGATGTTCATCTTGCAGCCACTATGGGCATCTGGAACGTGCCTGTCTCAAAAGGCAATTTAAACAAAAATGGAGGTGGGTCCCGAAATTGCCGCGGCCTTCCCATCCTACCCCTCACGTTCCAACTTCTGTTGCGATTTCCCAAGCGACACCGCCCATGCTCATCCATTCGCCCACCCTGCCACCTTTGCTCTGTTCCACTGCAATGGCCAACTATCCCCTCAACCCCGTCCCGTTCCTACCGCCGGGCTTCGCCGTCGAGCCAGGTCCGGCGAACCGCGTCGTCCGCAGCGGCATGGTGGTTGGCCCGATACCTCCCCTCAACCATGACTATCTGGCAATAGCGGAGGCGAGCCACTACGTCCCTCTACACCGCCGGGCCATCATCCGCAACACCATCAGAGGTCTGCTCCATGAAGCTCAGCTTTTTACCATAGAGGTCAGCGATCATCCGTTTGGTATAGGGATCTTTGGATTTGTAGACTCGTTCATCAGAGATACTGCTGTGGCCACTCCCTTAGAATTAGAAGATGAAGATCTGCTGATAACCTTTGTCCCTCACCATGAATCTCTGAATCGCCGTACCACCACCTTTGGACCCGAGGTCTGGCTTATGTACTTCGGCTTCCCCTATGACTACCAGACCGACTACTACATCAACAGACCACTAGGTGGATTTGGATCTCTGGTTTCCTGGTACAACCCTAGGCAGGATCGTCGCTTCATGCTTATCAAAGCGCGTGTGATCAGTCTTAGACTTATCTCAAAGAGTTTTGTTGTTTGGCAACTTGGAGGTTCTCACGATTGCTGGACCGTGCAAATCACCATACTTCGTAGCAGTGATTAGAATGCACTGCTTCCGGAAGTGCCACCGGCTGGAGAAGAAGAACCACCACCTGATGGTAATCCCCACCCCCTTCATGGTCCTCATCTAACTGCTGAACAACTGTATCAAGAACAAGTTCATGCTTGGCTCGTGCAGAATGCTGCCCCTGAAAATGCACCACCTGTAGGTCAAGATAATGGTAATCAAGGATGGGAGCCTCCTGCTCCTCCTATGCTACCTTTTCTGATGAATCTCCAAGCTTGGTTGGCTGAACAGGGTCTCTCAGTGCAAGATGGTGTTGTTCCTGATGATAATACAGTGGACAGTGCTGCCCAGGCCTGGAATGACTCCATCACTGTATCGGATGATTCTAGTTCTGAACATTCTCTGGCTTTGATTGTGCTGCCTAGTGAAATAGAATCACCTGCTGTTGTTGAGCGCATAAATGTCTCTGTGGAAATACATGCGCATGGGATTCGTTTTGGTCTCTCCACTCAAGGTGAGCAACTCATGGCACTCCTGCTGGCTGGCCCTGTTCCTCGTCAGCAACTGAATACTATGATATTTGCGGCGTTGTGCCTGCTACTGGCATCAGTTGGACCATGGAATGGTGGATATGGATTCAGAAATGACAATCTACGTGTGGAAATACAAGTGGACATGGGAAACACAGGGATTCAGTTTACACAGTTGCCAACTTCATGCCCCTCAGCTCCAGCGACTTCAGTACACATCTCTGAACTGCCTGAACCTGCTATTAACAGAAACAGCACCCTGCTGGCTCTACCGGCTCCGTTGGACACTCACATTGGTACCATTGCTACTGAGGGTCAGGGCGTCTCTAAGATCAGATACTTCTCAACAGCACTCCAGCTCTACATTTGCCCTATCTGAATCTGGCTCCTCGGCTCTGTCTGCTGACAGCAATACTTCTCTGGATGAAATTCAGTCGGTGGCTGACAGCACTATGGGAGAAGCTAGCATCAGGGCTACCAAGCAGCGCAAAGGAAAGCTTCTTCTTCCTGTGGACACAACTTCCCTTCGTCGCAGCAACAGATCGACCAAGTACGATGGATTTCGTGTCCCACAGCCTTCTGACACGCATCTGCCTAAATCCAAGGTGAAGCCCCACATTAACCCTGCTGCTCAAGTTACTGCAGATGACAACATGCCTCAAGTGCAAGATTCAGAAATCCCACCGCCAACGACAATTGAGTCAATGCAAGCTATTGGCACACAGCTGTGCGCTGTTCCAGCAGAAGAACTAACGGTTGCTGCGCTCTCCAAGCCGGCGGATGGATCGACCTCCTCGATCTAGTTATCTTCCCTTTCATTTATGTCCCTTTTGCAAAACTGGAATGTGTTATGTTGGAACATCCGTGGTCTTAATTCGTTAGACAAGCAACTAGCTCTATCCAATGCGATCAACGTTAGTGGCTGCGCGGTTATTTGTTTACAGGAATCTAAAATGCCGTACTTTGACGATTCCTCTCTTAAAGCTTTATGCCCCAAACGATTTGATCAATTTGCTTATATTCCATCACGAGGTGCTTCTGGTGGTATTATTACGATTTGGAATAGCCACCTTTTCACGGGACGGGTTTTCTTATCTGAACCTTTCGCTCTGGGGTGGAACTTATGTCAACCCAATCGGGCCATTGCTGGAAACTGGTGAATGTATACGGGCCCTGTTAAGGTGAACAAAGATCCACATATACGCAATGGCTGTTTGACCTACACATACCCTCGACAGAGGACTGGCTCATTCTGGGTGATTTTAATTACATACGCTCACCGGAAAATCGTAATAAACCTGGCGGAGACATCCACGATATGTTCACTTTCAACGACTTTATACGAGAACAAAATCTTACTGAGCTACCTATAAAGGGCAGAAAATATACGTGGTCCAACATGCAGCAAAACCCTCTATTGGAACAGCTCGACTGGTTTTTCACATCCTTAAACTGGACTGCCACGTTTCCAAACACCACGGTGACCCCCCTTGGTAAACCAGTATCCGATCATGTCCCCTGCTCTGTGGCCATTCAGACCTCCATACCACGAAGTAAGATTTTCAGGTTTGAAACCTATTGGATCGCGCACCCAGGGTTTATGGATGTGGTGTCCCTGGCCTGGAATAAACGGATCAAATACAATAAAAAGTCTAATGCTGCATCCCGTCTGCGTCAAAAACTGAAGGCAGTCCGGCATGCTCTCAAACAGTGGAGCCACCATATCTCTCGACTGAAGATTGCGATTGAAAATACCAACAAAGCTCTGGTTGAACTCAACAATATTGCGGATCGGCGATCCCTTACTTTGCCTGAAGGTAATTTTAGAGAGATACTCAAAAAGCATCTGCTTCGCTTGCTACAATACCAAAAAGAACATTGGAAAAAACGTTGCACCATCCGATGGATTCAATTTGGTGATGAGAACTCAAAATTTTTCCAAGACGTGGCCACTGAAAGATACAGAAAAAACTTTATGAAAACCTTGCAAGACCATCATGGAGTTGAAGTGGAGGACCACACAGCGAAAGAAGCGATCCTGTTTGACACATACAAAGACAGACTAGGATCTTGTAACCCACAACCGATGAAGTTTAACCTCTCACAAATGCTCCGACACGAGGTTGATTTTCACACCCTGATTACCCCATTTACACATGCAGAAATCGACGCGGTAGTCAAAGAAATGCCACCAGATAGGGCCCCAGGACCGGATGGGTTCAACGGGGCTTTCATTAAAGCCTGCTGGCCTATTATCAAAGATGACATTTATCAGCTGTGTGAAGAATTCCATGAGGGGAACTTGAATCTGGAGAGTATCAATTATCGACATATCACTTTAATACCTAAGAATAATGCTCCTGTGACAGTCAATGATTTTCGCCCGATCACACTCCTGAACTGTTGCCTCAAACTTATAACCAAGATACTTGCCAATCGACTTCAGAAGATTATTTTAAAGATTGTTCATCGCAACCAATATGGTTTCCTACGTGGTCGATCCATTCACGACTGCTTGGCCTGGGCCTTCGAGTATATTCATCAGTGCCAAGCGTCCAAAAGGGAGATTGTACTACTGAAACTAGACTTCGTGAAGGCCTTTGATACGGTCCAACACCCTGCGATGCTGCAAATTATGAAACACATGGGCTTCCCAACCCAATGGCTAAACTGGATGGAAAATATCTTCTCATCAGGAAAATCATCGGTGCTTCTCAATGGGGTGCCAGGTCGGCAATTTCCCTGTAAATGTGGAGTACGTCAGGGCGATCCACTGTCACCACTATTATTTGTGTTAGCTACAGACCTGCTCCAAACCGCTCTCAATGAGGCACTTCAAAACCAGCTCATCCAACATCCAATCCCACCAAAAGGAAATGATCAGTACCCAGTGATCCAGTACGCGGACGACACGATAATTGTCCTCCCTGCCTGCCTCAATCAGGCCACCAAGATCAAACAGATTCTTGAAGATTATGCCGCTTCTGTGGGACTCAAAATCAATTTTCATAAGTCAACTTTAGTGCCCATTAACACCCCTCAGGAAAAATGTGATGAGCTGGCAGCGATCTTTGGTTGTGTTCAAGCAACCATGCCTTTCACTTACCTTGGGCTGCCCCTAGGTACCACTCGACCTTCGGTTTTGGACCTGACACCGTTTGTCTGCAAGGCAGAAAGAAAGGTTACTGCAGCCATGTCGCTCATGTCCTACGCGGGAAGATTGGCCCTCTTAAACTCACTCATCACATCGTTGGCAATCTACCCCATGGGCACTTTAAGACTCCCTCTGAAAATCATTGAACAATTGGACAAAATCAGAAGATACTGCCTCTAGAACAAGAGAACTGAAAATGGAGAGAAATGCAACTCATTGGCTGCCTGGTCTATGGTTTGCCGCCCAAAAAAGTGCGGTGGACTAGGGGTTCTGGACCTTCATATCCAAAATGACGCTCTGCTGCTAAAACTCCTGCACAAGTTTTACAACCAGCAAGACACGCCTTGGGTTAGCCTCATCTGGAACACATATTACACAGACTCTGTACCCCATGCAACAGAACCCTGCGGATCCTTTTGGTGGCGAGACCTTATCCGATTAATGCCAATTTACAGAGGAGTAACCCAAGTCAATGTGCACAATGGCAGCTCAGCCCTTTTCTGGAAAGATGACTGGAATCATTCTATCTATGAGGAAAAATACCCAAGAGCATTTTCTTACTGCAAGAACGGTGACATTCCGGTCCAAGCCTTCCTTAACATAACTGACCTGGCAACAACCTTTCATCTCCCACTTTCTGTACAAGCCCATGATGAGCTAGACAAATTCAAAGGGAAGTTGCCAATGTGGATCTAACAAACGAGAATGACGCATGGATCTGCTGTTGGGGCGCACACAGTTTCAAAACAACTGCATATTACAACTACTACTTCAGAGACATAAAGGCACATGTGGCTTTCAACTGGCTGTGGAAAACTAAGTGCACAGCAAAAATTAAAGTTTTTGGATGGCTGCTCCTATCTGACCGCCTCAATACAAGGAACATGCTAAAACGGAGGCATTATAACATAGGGACCAACCTGGACTGTCTGCTTTGTGGCCAACACATTGAAGAAACAGTGGAACACCTTTTCTTCCACTGCTCGTTTAGCCAGTCCTGCTGGAGGATATTGAACATCACATGGAGCAACCACAGACATCGCCTCCAGCTACTGGAAAAATTGAAAGAAAGACACCATCGCAAAATGATCATGGAAGTATTCCTCCTGGCAGCTTGGAGCTTATGGAAAGAACGCAATAATAACCATTTCAGAAACATACGACCGTGCATTGACACATGGAAGGAGAGGTTCACCAATGACTTTCGAGATCTCCTGCACAGACTACCTGACCATAAAAAACAACTTGTCCACGACACTTTGGCTGCTATACATTGATCCTATGCATAGGGAGAGCTATAGAGGAACCCTTGCTAAGGAGCCTCCATTTTGTAATTTAGCTATGTAGTTGTTTCTTTAATTGCTTCCCCCCCCCCCCACCTTGTACATAACAAAATTGGTTATTTGGTGGTAATACAAAGCAGTAGGAGCCTTTCCTACTGTCCTAACCTTCAAAAAAAGTAGAGGCATACTAGGGACACTTTGTTTTGTCTATGTATTCACACATGTACTAAGTTTCCGATTAATACAATTCTAGCATGAATAATAAACATTTATCATGATATAAGGAAATATAAACAACAACTTTATGATTGCCTCTAGGGCATAGTTCCTTCATTTTAGGCAAATATAAAGTGTAGGCATCAAGAGGCGATGAAGAGGAGCCATAGGGGGGCACGCGTCCTTACCACACAATTGTGTGGGGCCCACAGGGAACCCCCAGGCGGAGCCAGGATCCTTTAGGGTTCCAATTGCCACCCTCACAGCACCCCATCCTCGCTGATTCCAGACATGCCCTTGTAGCAACGTTGTCACTGGTTAAAGCGTTGTCATCATAGTAGCCGCCGATTGCATCAACATGTGGTGGTTGCCGACATAGTAGCGCTCTAGTCGCATCACCACTGTGCCTTCAGCCACAGCTCCCGGCATCACCGCTCACACCATCGTCAACTCGCTGCGCTGGTTGAAGCGTTTTTATCTTAGGTTGCAGCTTTGCGGTTGTGGAGTGGCCTGGTCCGGGCTTCCCTCGCCGTCGGTTGAATATTTTTTTGTCTTTGGTTGAAACATTTTCCATCAACGGTTGCGGCTTCCCTTGGCTGCGCAGTGGGATGTCCCCAACTTTTGCCTCTTGATGGTGGTAGCTTTCTCACTCGCCTGTTGCAGCTTTGGTTGTTGCCAGTTCCAGCAATCGATGGCTGCTACTCCCGCCGGAGTCATTGGGTTTCTCCAAAGGGGAAGGGTGAAGTAGATAGCAACAAATTTTCCCTCGGTTAAGAACAAAGGTTTAAACCAAAAGGAGCTCCTAAGCTAACAATATAAGCAACACCTGCACACACACAAAATAAAAAAATGCACCCAACGTGGTGAGAGGATTGTCAAGCCCCTTGTCTTGCTAGTTACAAGAATAAAAGCAAATAGAGATAGATGGTGGTAAAGTGAAACGACAAATAAAAGAGGCAATTTTGTAGAAGAATGTATTAATAAAGAATAGACCCAGCAGCCATAGATTCACTAGTGGCATCTCTCCCTAAAATAGGTGAATGGCATGGTAAACAAATTACAGTTGGGCAATTGAAAAGATTGCAATATTTATGACTATGATCATTCATGGCATAATATCATATAGGCATTATGTCCGTGATAAGCAGATCATTAGTCCAACTGCATCTACTACTAATACTCCACCCCAAAACCGCTATCCAGCATGCATCTCAAGGTATTAAGTTTCCAAGTAGCAGAGTATCGCAATAAGAAAGACGACATAATGTACACATGAAGAATTAAATCAATATGATAAAACCCCATCGTTTTATCCTTGGCGGCAATAATACAATATGTGTTTATAATATCACCTCCCCTAAGAAAAGTCTAGGGTTCCTTTGCCTCCCGCCACCATCGTTGCCGGTCGGCCGACACTACCCATTGGAAGCCCACGCCCGAGCTCTATAGTCCTGAGAGGGAGATCTTCATCTTTCCAGGGTATCGGTGAAGATAATGTTGAGGCCGCTGCCTCCATTCATCAGGATGTGTGAGAGGCATTGTAAGTGCATCTAGTGCCCCTTAGTGATTTTGGTGTATTGAAGACTTATAAGTTAAGGGACTGATGTGTTTGTGAGTGTACACAGGTCTATAAGTCTATGAGGAGTTTGATATTTACAGAGAAAGTCGGCCCCTAAAAATGAAGTTCTTCAACTGAAGACGTTGGATTTCTGAAGACTTTCTAAAGACTTTGAAAGTGAAGAAATTGGTGTGACCTTGAAGACTTGGCAATCATTCGAGGAACATGAAGCGTGAAGACTTGTGTTTTCGTAGTTTCATTTTCTCTTTCTTGAGTCATAGGAAACACCGTACTGTTAAAGGGGGTCGAGGAAATACTAAGGAAAAATGTCCATGTGATGCTCAACTCAAAATCCTACACCTACCAATCCCTTCGAGTGAAGCCATTGGAAATCTCATACAGTTCAGTCATATTCTTTAGTGACAGAGACGAAGTTCTTCTGGTCTCTGAGGAATTTGTTCTGACTGAGGAGTTAGGAATTCGCCAGTGCGGATT
The DNA here is from genome assembly GCF_018294505.1 of Triticum aestivum. Classification (NCBI taxonomy): domain Eukaryota; kingdom Viridiplantae; phylum Streptophyta; class Magnoliopsida; order Poales; family Poaceae; genus Triticum; species Triticum aestivum. Next base: position 266,712,435 of record NC_057807.1, on the reverse strand, counting down.
GCCTACACAGTGAGGAACATGATAGCCCTGAGGAATTTGAGAGTCAAAATTCCGACCGTTGCTGTGCTATGCGCCAGCTGTCCCAAAATATCTACCCACCTAACGGTCATATCATTGAAGGGCATTTATGTCTTATCATGTCGGGCTGCTCCCTAGGCTATAAATAGCCGCCCCCTACAACCACTAGCTGGTTGGCTGCTCCGAGAGAAACTGACACTTGTCATTTGAGAGCATCCCATCCTCCGAGGACTTTGAGCGAAAATCATCAAGTGAGGAAAACCCAAACCCAACACACCTACAACCCAAAGTGATTGAGCATCACTGAAGAGATTGATCCTGCGTGGATCCGACGCTTGTTACCTTTGAAGACTGTGCTTCTTCCAGACGGTTAGGCGTCATGGTCTAGAGCATCCAAGAGGAATTGTGGATCGCCGAGTGACCTAGTCTGTGAAGGTTTGGAAGTCACCTGAAGACTTACCACGAGTGATTGGGCGAGGTCTGTGTGACCTTAGTTCAAGGAGAATACAGTGAGGACTGTGTGTCCGGGACTGTGTGTCCTCGAGTTTAAATACTCAGCCGCTCCAACCAGACGTACAACTGAGACAGCAGTTGGAACTGGTCTACCAAATCATTGTCTTCACCAAGCTTACTGGTTCTATTTCCTCAACTCTTTCATTTCCTCATTTCTGTTGTTGTGTGCTTGTTCATATCTGTTTGAAGACTTTGACTGAAGACTTTCTCAATTTCCTCAGTTCAATTTCTTCAGTCTGTCCGTCTTCATCCTGTGTTATCCTGTGTTTACGCTTTCTGTACTCTGTGCTTGTCTTCATTTCATCATGATGACTATGCTTGTGTTCTGTTATGTTTACTTTTGAGTACTTATTCCGCTGCAAGTAGTTCTTCATTTAGGAATTTCCTCACCAGCAAATTCCTCAGTGAAGAATTCATAAAAATCGCCTATTCACCCCCCCTCTAGTCGATATAACGCACTTTCAATTGGTATCAGAGCAAGGTACTCCCTTGTTCTGTGTGATTTTGGTTTAACCGCCTGGAGTTTTAGTTATGTCGACCGCAGGTATGATCAAGGTCTCTGCTGGGTGTCCTACCTTTGATGGGACGGACTACCCCTACTGGAAGAATAAGATGCGAATGCATCTTGAGGCAATTGATAACGATCTCTGGTATGTTGTGGAAAATGGTGTTCCCTCAGTCACACCTTCTCTGAACGCTACTGATGTGAAGAGATTCAAGCAACTCGATTCTCAAGCGAAGAATATCATATGTAGCCATCTGAGCAAATTGCAGTATGGAAGTGTGAGTGCTTTGGAAACTGCTAAGCTTATCTGGGATAGGCTGTCCAAAGTAAATGAAGGAGTCTCAACTCAACGTGACTCTCGTGTTGACGTTCTTCGCAATCTCTTCAACCGCTTCAAAAGACTCGACAATGAAAATGTTCAGCAAACCTTCGATCGCCTCACTGACATCTCAAATGAGCTTCAAGCGCTTGGCTCCACTGACATCATCGACCATGAGGTGGTGAAGAAATTGTTGAGATCGCTTGATTCTTCATTTGATACTATGGCACTGATGATTCAAGAACGTGCCGATTACAAGTCACTTGATCCGCTGATATCCTCGAGAGGCTAAATACTCATGAGTTCCAGCTTGCTGAGAAGAGAGATCTCTATGGTTCGAGCTATGGCAGATCACGTGCTCTGAAGGCCAAGGCAGTCTCTGAGTCTGAAGATGAAGACTCTGCTAGCAGCCTTGGTGATCCTGAAGAACTGAGCCAGGAACTAGCACTGCTCGTGAAGAAATTTCAGAAGTTCTCAAGACGTGGTCGCTTTGGAAAATCCTCAAGGAGCAATGATTCCTCATCCAGTGACTACAAGAAGAGGCTATGCCACAAATGCAAGAAACCTGGTCACTACATTCAAGATTGTCCTCAGTGGGATAAGGAATCAAAGAAGAAGAAATACAAGGACTACAGTTCTGATGACGCAAAGAAGAAGAAGAAATCTTCAAAGTCTTCATCATCAAAATCCTCGAAGTCTTCATCTCACAAGAAGAGCAGCTCCAAGAAGGCTCGGGCATTCATTGGCAAGGAAATGGACTCTGAGGCTGAATCTGAGGAACATGAGGACGAGGAGGCATCTGAGGAGTCCGAGTCTGGTGTGGCGAGCCTAGCTCTCGCTACTGCATTCGTCAGCAAGTCTATCTTCAACTCTGAAGAAAATGGCTTCACCAACAAGGCTGATGAAGGCAATGATGACTACGCTCCCACCTATTGCTTCATGGCAAAGGGTGCCAAGGTAACTAAATACGCCTCCTCTGAATCTAGTGAGGATGAATCTGATGAAAACCTCAAGCCCAGCTACTCTAAACTTGCTAAGATTGCTGTGAAACAACAAAAGGCTTTTGAAAAGGTTCAAAACATGCTAGATAAAAGTGATGATATGTTGGGTGAAGAAATGGATCGCACTAAAACCTTGACTGAAAATCTTCAGAGACTTCAGTCCAAGTTTGACAACCTTCAAGGTCATCATAACACTCTCCTATCTGATCACGAGAAGCTTTCTTACGAATTTCTTCAAAGAAAGCAAGATCTTGAGAAGCTAAGAGTGGATTATGAAGATCTTCAGAAGGAGCGCGATTCATTACTTGCTCAACAAATCAGCGCTACTCAGGAAGAATTTGTTCCTCCATGTCTGAAGTGCATTGAACGTGAATCTGCTAATTCTTCACCTGAATGTTCTTCTAATGCTAAAATTCTTCATCTGTCTCTGCTATCACTAATTCCTCATCTGAGGACATTGCTAGTATCACTGATGATGCAGGGCTGAAGGAATTGTACATGACAGGCATGTACAAAAGCCTCAAAGGGCATCAGACTCTTTGTGATGTGCTTAAAAAGCAGATCCTCAACAGGAACCCTAGGAAAGAGGGTATTGCCTTTGAGAGGAAACTCAATGCTGATGGAACATATTGGAAGCTTGAGCAGTACCCCAAAACCTCATGGGTTGCTGCAAAGGGACCTCCAGTTGATCCATCCAATTTATCTGGCTTTACATGTGAATCTCCTCATTCTTTTGATGAGTCATTTGACTCCAACTATAAACTGTTCAAAAATCATAATGGTGAAGTATTTGCTAGATATGTTGGCACTAACTGCAGGAACGGTTCCCCTATGAAGAAAATCTGGGTTCCCAAAAGTTGCCTTGAATGTCTTCAGGTGAATGTCCTCATGACACCACCTGTGAAGAATAGGAACTCCAGATCAAATTCTTCATATGGATCCAAGTCCTCATACGGACCAAATTCCTCACGTGGATCAAATTCCTCAAAAGGATCAAAGTCCTCATATGATCCTCATCGTGCTAACCCCTCTGTTTTGCAGGGTAGAGCTAAGGGCTATGAATATGAGCATTATTCTTCTAATCATTATGTTCATAAGTCCTCGAAGAATTTCTCTGCTTATTCATATGCTTATCCTAACCCCTCTTATGTGAAACAAAGTGGACTGGCTACTATGCCACCTTTATCATATGGTGCTCGCAGAGTGATGAATTCTTTGCCACCCCTTCAGATGTGGGTGGTGAAGAAAAAGAACTAATCTCTTATGCAGGGTCAGGTCTCCAGGCGTGCTCAAAACGTCTGAAGAATTTGCTGGAGACCTGAACATTGCCTGAAAGGACGCAGGCTAATCATGAAGAAATGAACTTTCATTTCTCACATCCTCATACTGTTTTATCTATTCTATTGCTTGATGAAATTGATCTGATGATATTGATGTCATATTCTTCACTGATGAAGTATATGAGTTCGTAAGTTGCACTAATTCATCTGCAGGATGATCAACCCAAAGCCAATGAGTGGGTCCTCGATAGTGGATGTACGAATCACATGACTGGTGACAAGAATCTATTGATGGATGCCCCTTTATCACCTTTGCATCTGAAGCATATCATCTTTGCTGACAAAGGCAAAAGTCAGGTATTGGGTCTAGGTAAGGTTGCGATCTCAAAGGATCGACACATGGACAAAGTCATGCTTGTCGAGTCCTTAGGATACAACCTCATGTCTGTCTCAATGCTTTGTGATCTCGATATGGTTGTTGTCTTTGGCAAATATCGTTGTGTTGTGATCATGGAAGCTGACAATTCCAAAGTCTTCGAAGGCTTTAGGAGAGGAGACTTGTACATTGTTGATTTCTCTACAGGACCACAACCGGCCGTATGCCTACTTGCAAAAGCTTCAGAAGGCTGGCTATGGCATCGACGACTTGGTCATGCTGGCATGAGGAATTTGCACACGCTTGCGAAGAAGAAGCATGTCATTGGCATTGAGAATGTCAAATTCCTCAAGGATCACTTATGCGGAGCCTGTGAAGCTGGAAAGATGACAAAGGCCAAGCATCCAGCGAAGACTATCATGACTACCACTCGACCATTTGAATTGCTTCACATGGATCTCTTTGGTCCTAATCATTATTCTGCTGTTACAAATGATGCATCTCTATATGGCTTTGTTATTGTTGATGATTATTCTCGTTACACATGGGTGCACATTGTCACTTACAAACATGAGGTGCAGGAAGTCTTCAAACGATTTTCCTCGAGGGCTTCAACCAACTTTGGTGTGAAGATCAAGCACATCAGAAGTGACAATGGGACTGAGTTCAAGAATTCTGGTCTTGATGACTATCTTGATGAACTTGGTATTACTCATGAGTTATCTGCTCCTTATACTCCTCAGCAGAATGGCGTCGTGGAGCGCAAGAACAGAACTCTTGTTGAGATGGCTCGCACTATGCTTGATGAATACAAGACGCCTCGTCGTTTCTGGATTGAGGCAATTGATACTGCGTGCCACATCATCAACAGAGTATATCTTCACAAATTCTTCAAGAAGACTGCTTATGAACTCCTCACTGACAAGAAACCCAATGTGAGTTACTTCAAAGTCTTCGGTGCTAAATGTTGGATTAGAGATCCTCATCACAATTCTAAATTTGCACCGAAAGCACATGAGGGTTTTATGCTTGGTTACGGAAAGGACTCGCACACCTACAAAGTCTTCAACAACGTTCTTCACAAGGTTGTTGAAACTGTAGATGTGCGGTTCGATGAAACTAATGGCTCGCAAAGAGAGCACCTACCTTCTGTGTTAGATGAACCAGCACCTGAGGAATCTATCAAGTTCAAGGCTACTGAGGATGTCATTCCTACCGAAGAATCTGCTGAAGAATTCATTCCAGAACGTGAAGAACGTCGAGCTGGCGCACCTGAAGAAAATGGTGCTGAGGAAAATGCTCCTGAAGAAAATGCGGATCAAATTCCTCGAAGACAACCCGCTCATCCTCGCATTGCAAACGAAGTGCAAGTCGAGAAGATCATCGATGACATTGAAGCACCAGGTCCTCTCACACGCTCAAAAGCTTCACATTTGTCTAACTTTTGTGGGCACTTTGCTTTTGTCTCTATCACAGAGCCCACTAAGGTAGATGAAGCATTTCTGGAGCCTGAGTGGATTCAAGCTATGCAAGAAGAATTACATCAGTTCGAGCTCAACAACGTCTGGGAACTGGTCAAACGTCCAGATCCTCGCAAGCACAACATCATTGGCACAAAGTGGATCTACCGCAACAAGCAAGATGAAAATGGCCTTGTGGTGAGGAATAAGGCACGGCTTGTAGCTCAAGGCTACACACAGGTTGAAGGAATTGATTTCGATGAAACTTTTGCACCTGTTGCTAGACTTGAGGCTATTCGCATATTACTTGCTTATGCTAACCATCATGATATTATCTTACAACAAATGGATGTGAAAAGTGCATTCCTCAATGGTAAGCTTGAGGAAGAAGTATATGTTGCTCAACCCCCAGGTTTTGAAGATCCAAAGCATCCTGACAAAGTCTTCAGACTCAATAAGGCCCTGTATGGCCTCAAGCAGGCCCCTCGGGCGTGGTATGATACTTTGAAGGAATTCCTCATGAAGAAAGGCTTCAAACCCGGTTCACTCGACCCAACTCTTTTCACTAAATCTTATGATGGTGAATTGTTTGTGTGCCAAATTTATGTTGATGATATCATTTTTGGCTGTACTGACCAACGTTACAGTGATGAATTTGCCTATATGATGAGTGAAGAATATCAAATGTCTATGATGGGAGAATTGAAATTCTTTTTAGGTCTTCAAATTCGTCAACAGCGCAATGGCATATTCATATGTCAGGAGAAATACCTCAAAGATGTATTGAGGAAATTCGGCATGCAAGATTGCAAAGGGGTCAAAATTCCAATGCCCACAAATGGCCATCTATGCACTGATGAAAATGGTAAAGACTTCGATCAAAAGGTATACCGCTCCATGATTGGCTCTTTATTGTACCTATGTGCATCTAGGCCGGATATTATGCTTAGTGTTTGCATGTGTGCCCGATTTCAAGCTACACCGAAGGAATCACACCATAAGACTGTGAAGCATATTCTTCGATATCTAGCTCACACACCAACACTTGGATTACGGTATCCCAAGGGCTCTTTGTTTGATCTCATTGGATATTCAGACTCTGACTATGCTGGTGATCGTGTGGACCGCAAGTCAACGTCAGGCACATGCCATTTCCTCGGACGATCTTTGGTCTGTTGGTCCTCGAAGAAACAGAACTGCGTATCACTCTCCACTGCAGAAGCTGAGTACATTGTTGCTGGATCGTGCTGTGCTCAATTACTATGGATGAAGCAAACACTCAAGGACTATGGCATCAATGTGAAGAATGTGCCTCTCTACTGCGACAATGAGAGCGCTATCAAGATTGCTCATAACCCAGTTCAGCACTCGAAGACAAAGCACATCTAGATTCATCATCATTTTCTTCGTGATCATGTGTTGAAGGGCGACATCTCCATCGACCACGCAAGCACTAAAGACCAACTGGCCGATATCTTCACTAAGCCCTTGGATGAGAAGAGATTTAGCAAATTGCGGTGTGAGCTAAATATCCTAGAATCTTTGAATGTTCTCTGAAATGGACACACATCCTAACACTTATGCTGACTTGATGACTTAGATGCGCAACACACAAAGTAACGTTTTTCTTCAATAAATGAAGACTAACCCTCTAAGTGTGAAGAAATTAATGAAGAAATTGATTCTCAGAGCCCTACGACAATTGTACGTGGTGTCTGAAATCAGCTTTCTTATACGGTGGGTTACGCCACCAACCAAAGTTGAAAATCTTCATTTTTGAGTTTTTCCTCAACTTTTTGAAATTCCTCAGTTTTTTAAATTCTTCAACTTTGCATTGTCTTCGCTCCTTCCGGTGTTGTTCTTCATTTGAATATATATATATATATATATATATATATATATATATATATATATATATATATATATATATATATGAGTTTATGTCCTCTACAGCATTCACTTATTGCTAATTCTTCAAGTTGATTTCTTCTGCCAAGTGAATGTGATCGGACCCCTTCCCCCTCTATGCTAAACTCAACCCAGTCTGTTCATAAATTCTTAATGTGCGTTCTATTTGAAACTCGTTCAAAATCTTCACTGTGTCCTTGACAACTGAAGAAATTGTGAACGGAACTTTTTACTTATCTTATCTGAATTTTCGGCTTTGCCGCTCAAACAGCTCCACATCCCACGACAATACTTATCTATTCACCCACGATCTTACACAACCGCCACCTATCAGTACGTGGGTGACACATGTCAAGCGAATGAGAAGGGCCAGGGGCACGTTCGTCCGATTTCCTCAGGCGTACACTTTTTCACTCCCACTATAAATACCCCCACCTCTCCCTCACTTCGTTCTTACTCCGCTCGTTCTCACTGTCGCTCGAGCTTCTCAAACCCTAGTGTCGCCGCTACTTCATCGTCGTCGGTGAGGAAGAGCTTCACTGCCTTAACCTCATCACCGTCGTACTCGCGCCGGTTGCGGATTTCTTCACTCCACCGCCGTCGTAGTTGTCTTCCTCTGCCGAGTTAGGGCGTGGAAGATCTGAACTGACGAACTTCACTTCTACTCTTCCCATTTCATCGTGTTCTTCATCAAGGGTAATTAAAAGTTACTTTTACTGCCCTCTCTGATTCAAATGTTTTCTTGAAAATCTTCAAAGGTGTTTATTCTTCAAATCTTCACACACTGAACACCTCACATGTCATATGCTCTTGATTCGTTTCTCTAAGAAATGATTTTCTTCAAGATTCCTCAATTGTGTGGATTTTTAATCTATACAACCCTGGAAGCTAAGACAAAGAACGCTTAGTGAAATTCTTCAAGACTCATCTGGTCAAATTCCGCAAACCTATTCTTTTCGAAAAACCTTCTGAGAACGCATATGACCTCTCCAAATTCCTCGCAACTATACTCTGTTCACAGGTACACATGTCCGCTGCTGAATCACTAGGTTCTCATCAACTTAACTCATTTGCAGCGTTCCTTGAAGAAAAGTTGCATACCTCTTCAGAAACTTCAGTTGTTCATATTCCTCAGCTGAAGAAAATGGCTGACGGTAAGAAGCCACAGAAGGGTGGAAAGAGGCCTGAGGTCAGCACAGCATTTGAGATCCCTGATGACATTTATGCTGGATACTGCACACCCCCTGAGGAAGATAAAAATCAGCGCAAAGTGCGCATTCAAAAGATTGAGAGGAGATGGGCATGGGAATGGAGGGACTACAGATATGTCACTCCCAAGTATATGAAGAAATTAGCACTCAACCCTCCATGCCCAAGACCTCCATTGGCACCTGGTCAATTGGCAGATCCCACCAGCCTTAAGTGCGGTGAGGATTATCCTGATGAATGGGCAAAGCGCCAGGCCAAACTGGCCAAACAAGCAAAGGAAGCCATGAGGAAATTTAATGAAGACTCTGCTGCTACTGCTACCGTTGTTGAGGCCTCTTCTAGTAAGCCGAAGAAGGCCATGGCTAAGAAGCCTGCTCACAAGCCAAGTGCTTCACCCTCAATACCCTCACGGCCAAGTTCCTCAGCAATGCCCTCACAGCCAGATTCTTCAAAACCCTCACGGCCAATTCCTTAATCTGCTCTTCCTTCAAAGTCCTCAGCTCCTCCGACAAAGTCTTCAGCTGCTCCAACTAAATCCTCTGCACCTGTGCATCTCGCCACATGCCAAAGGACTACAGGCATCTCAACTGCCTCAGGAGCGTCTGCAAGTTCCTCAGCTGCACCAAATTCCTCAACTGGCCCCTCTCTGCTGAAGAAAAAGGCCACTGCTGGACGAGGCCCTCGACCAAGTCCTCATAAGAAGCAGGTCGCCTTTCAAGTGCCTTTTGATGATGAGGCCGATGATGAAGAACTTGCCGAAATCATCAGAGACAAGCAGGCCAGGGCCGCTGGAGCCAAAGGCAGCAATGTGCCACTGTTATTGGATCCAAAGTTGATCCTAGACTTCATTGATCTATGGCACAAGGACCCAAACACGCCTTTGCTGGAGATGAACCTCACTCCTGGTCAAAGTCATGTATTGACTGCCTTCATTGAAGAAGAGAAGTAGAAATTTGAAGAAGGAAGAAGACTGAAGAAAGCGCAGTACAAGAAGCAGCGCTGCCTAAAGGACAATGTCCTCACTCTTACCCCTGATCAACTCGTTGCCTTGCAAGCTGAGATCAAGCAACTGAGTGATGAATTCAATCGCTACTATGCTGATTGGAAGGGTGCCAAGGTCCGGTTCATCAAGCTGACAAAGACATTCACTTCAAGTGTTGCTGCACCTGTGCACATTGAAGTCACTCCGGCTGAAGCATCTGCTCAGCCCACTGAAGAACATGCCAGCACCGCTGATGACAATCAGGCTGCTGAGGAAAATGAAAGTACCAGGGTTGATGACTGCATTCCAGCCGCTGAAGAAATTGCCAGGGCATCCACTAGTGGTGCGCCTGAAGAAAGTGAAGAAGTCAGGGCAACTGCATTAGTTGCGCCTGAAGAAACTGAACCAAATTCCTCTGCTCCTCCTGCGCCTACACCAACTCCGATACTTCCATCTGCATCAGATGCAAAGAAGACCAAGGCTGCAGAGCATGCAGCTGTGAAGAAAAGGAAGGCATCAACTTCATCAGATTCTTCAGCTTAGAAGAAGATGAAGCCTTTGACAAGCTCAATTAACAACTCAATTGATGTTGTTCCTGTCTCCTTCATGCCATCAAAGGACCTTGTTCCTTTTGGTGAAGATTATGTGATTCCAAGTGAATCCGGTCAAGAGAATCCTTTCGCTGCTTTGTCAGAGCAGTTGGATGAAGAAATTGAAGTAGATGCAATCCCTTCAACACCAGTTGTCTCCTCGCCTATGCCTCAGTTTACTGCTGAAGAGGCCTGCGTTGAAGAAATGGAAGATGAGGATGTGGACATTGGTTGTACCACACCTATGCTGAATGATGACTTTTTGGAAAGTCAGCACCTCAACTCTCCAATGTTCACTCCACTTCAAGCAATTCCTCAGTCCCCTGCTGCTACTGAAGTACAAGTGGGATCTGAAGAACCTCATGCAACCCCATCTGTCCATGAAGAAATTCCAGCCACTAGTGCTGAAGAAATTGTAAATGAAGAATTGAAGACCCAGGCTACAGCTGAAGAAGAGCCTAAAATTCCTTAGTTTGTGGATCCTGAGATTGTGATTCCTGAGGTGGTGATGCAATTGACTGATACTCCTCAGCCCAAGCCAAAGGATCCCTTCTCAAAGAAGCAGGAATTCAAGGCTGATGACTTCTTCGGCGAGCATTCTTCACTGAATTCAACCCTTATGACAATGCTCGTCTTAGAAGGAAGCGTTTCTGGACTGCCAGCCAGGCCAATTTCTATTCTCCACTGCTTTTCAACAAGGACAAAGTCTTCGACCACAATAATATTCCTCACGTGGACATGGAATCAATGCCTTGCTTCTCTCAAGTCCTCAGTGTGCTTCATGATGCAGGACTGCTCAACTTCTGCGCTAACATCGTTGATTGGAATGAAGAGCTTATTCTTCAGTTCCACGCAATGTTGCACATCACAGGTGACGCTGATGATATCAACACTTGGGTGTTGGACTGGATGACCAAAAACACTCATTATAAAGCACTGGCCTCTGAATTACTTCATGCCCTGCCAATCAGTCCTCCACCTGAAGGTCCTCGTTGTCTATACCAAGAGCCTGAACTCACTGCTCATTACATGCAAGTGCTCATGAAGCCTCTGAAGCCTGGTCAAGCCCCAAGGACCAAATTCCTCGTGAAGGAATTGTTGTATGTGCCAAGAACTGTCTATCGCATTCTGACAAAGACTATGAGTCCTATCAAAGGCGACAACTCATCCGATGAGGAAATTGTTGGCATCATGAAGAATATGCTATTCAACATCATGCATTGGCTGTATCCGTTTGAGCTGAAGCCTTATGCTCCTTGGATCATGAGATTCCTTAGAACAAGGTCTTCACTCAACTACAAAGCTGACTTTCAGAATCACCTCAGCTACTTGCCACCAATTGAAGTCCTCAAGCAGACATATTCCTCAGCTGATGAGAAGGGCAATGCACCAGCTGTTATCGATGAAGGTATTCGTCTATTGGATGGTCAGTTCTGCAAAGCTGCATCTTATTCCACCAATGATGACTCTGCCACTCATGGTTCTGCTGCCAATGCATCCAAGCCAAATCCTCAAGCCACTGCTCCTCATGTGATGACTGACCGAGAGCTGCTTCTTAGTCTTCACTAGAAGGTGGATCGAAACCACAAATGGGTTAAGCGTCAGTTTGGCTCTATTATTCACAACATGACTTCTACACATAATGCAGTGAAGAAAAACCATTACTACCTCCATGAAGTTTTCGATCGCACCTGGGCTATTCTGTCACATCTCTATGGTGAAGAAGATCTGAAGCAAATGGGTTTCAAGGAAGATTTTGACTGGTCTGCTCCTCCACCGAAGAGATCCAAGAAGGTCAAGGTTCCTTCCTTGGTCGCCAGTTCATATTCTTCATCACGCGACGGACGAGTATGAAGACTTGGAAGACACTGTGGCAGGCCCTACAACGACACAAGACCCCAACAACGCTGGCGCTCCTCCATCATCATGATATTCTTCAGGGGCGTTAGTCCTTGTTTTCAACCCTTTTGGTCATTCGATGACAAAGGGGGAGAAATTTGAGTTAGTCTTCAAGCGGGTCTATCTTATATGGGAGTTTTTTTGCTAAGTTACAACTCTCGTTCTTTTGATGACTTTGCTGGATCGAGTTGTAATCTTAAACTCTATGGTGGCCTGATACTTCTGTTGAGTTCTTCTGCATACTTATTCCTCATTAATGTCAATGCACGCATGCTGAATTACATCAGTCACCATATTTCATCATGCATTTCAAATTCTTCATATTATATGTCAAATGCGTGTATGAATTACAAGATATAGGGGGAGATCTCCATGATTATACTCTTCAAGTGTGCATTGCTTCAAAAGCAAATTCCTCACTATGCATATCTTCAGGGGAGTTCTTCTATATCTTGCAATCAAATTCCTCAATATCAGTATTTACACTTTATATGTTTATCCCCGTTGAAAACTTAACCTATATTGTCATCAATCACCAAAAAGGGGGAGATTGTAAGTGCATCTAGTGCCCCTTAGTGATTTTGGTGTATTGAAGACTTATAGGTTAAGGGACTGATGCGTTTGTGAGTGTACACAGGTCTATAAGTCTATGAGGAGTTTGATATTTACAGAGAAAGTCGACCCCTAAAAATGAAGTTCTTCAACTGAAGACGTTGGATTTCTGAAGACTTTCTAAAGACTTTGAAAGTGAAGAAATTGGTGTGACCTTGAAGACTTGGCAATCATTCGAGGAACATGAAGCGTGAAGACTTGTGTTTTCGTAGTTTCATTTTCTCTTTCTTGAGTCATAGGAAACACCATACTGTTAAAGGGGGTCAAGGAAATACTAAGGAAAAATTTCCATGTGATGCTCAACTCAAAATCCTACACCTACCAATCCCTTCGAGTGAAGTCATTGGAAATCTCATACAGTTCAGTCATATTCTTTAGTGACAGAGACGAAGTTCTTCTGGTCTGTGAGGAATTTGTTTTGATTGGGGAGTTAGGAATTCACCAGTGCGCATTGCCTACACAGTGAGGAACATGATAGCCCTGAGGAATTTGAGAGTCAAAATTCCGACCGTTGTTGTGCTATGCGCCAGTTGTCCCAAAATATCTACCCACCTAACGGTCATATCATTGAAGGGCATTTATCTCTTATCATGTCGGGCTGCTCCCTAGGCTATAAATAGCCGCCCCCTACAACCACTAGCTGGTTGGCTGCTCTGAGAGAAATTGACCCTTGTCATTTGAGAGCATCCCATCCTCCGAGGACTTTGAGCAAAAATCATCAAGTGAGGAAAACCCAAACCCAACACACCTACAACCCAAAGTGATTGAGCATCACTGAAGAGATTGATCCTGTGTGGATCCGACGCTTGTTACCTTTGAAGACTGTTCTTCTTCCAAACGGTTAGGCGTCATGGTCTAGAGCATCCAAGAGGAATTGTGGATCGCTGAGTGACCTAGTCTGTGAAGGTTTGGAAGTCACCTGAAGACTTACCACGAGTGATTGGGCGAGGTCTGTGTGACCTTAGCTCAAGGAGAATACGGTGAGGACTATGTGTCCGGGGCTGTGTGTCCTCGAGTTTAAATACTCAGCCGCTCCAACCAGACGTACAACTAAGACAGCAGTTGGAACTAGTCTACCAAATCATTGTTTTCACCAAGCTTACTGGTTCTATTTCCTCAACTCTTTCATTTCCTCATTTCAGTTGTTGTGTGCTTGTTCATATCTGTTTGAAGACTTTGACTGAAGACTTTCTCAATTTCTCAGTTCAATTTCTTCAGTCTGTCCGTCTTCATCCTGTGCAATCCTGTGTTTACGCTTTCTATACTCTATGCTTGTCTTCATTTCATCATGATGACTATGCTAGTGTTCTGTTATGTTTACTTCTGAGTACTTATTCTGCTGCAAGTAGTTCTTCGCTAAGGAATTTCCTCACCAGCAAATTCCTCAGTGAAGAATTCATAAAAATCGCCTATTCACCCCCCCCCTCTATTCGATATAACGCACTTTCACGCATTAGCCCCCCATGATGGGGTCCAGTACTAGGGCGTGCCTGCCTGGTTGCATGACGTCTTCGGGGTGGTCCCCCGCATGGAAGGTAATTGTCTCTTGGGACCATGACAATCGTTCGCTGGCTACCTCCTCCGTTGTGTAGATCGCGCGTCTGGCGAGCTTCTGTTTCCATCGTGTGTCAGCCGTTGTGAATATCATGTTTACAGAGGTCTCACAGGAGGCCTCATAGCACCATGGAGGTCGTACGATGCATCTTAATGCGGGGTGACCGGGGCGGTCGCAGACCTCTTGGTCCTTCCCATGTCTATTATACACGCGTTTGATGTGGCGTCAAGGCGAGATGTCAAGGAATTGCCCTGATTCGTCAGCGATCAGCTTGACAGAGCAAAACGTGAGGCGATGGCATGGCGAGAGATCGTTGGCCTCTAATGATTCTCTGAGCCAGGTTCGTCCTCCATTCAACGTCACCCGTGCCTAGCGCGCCAACTGACGAAGCGAATTCATGTCAGATCCCTCCGTAGGGTTCATGATGAGACTGGAAGTATCAGAACAGAAAATGCACACATAGTTTACCTACGTTCGGGCCTCCGAAGAGTAATACCCTATGTCCTGCTTTGTCTTGGTATTTGCTATGTCTTGAGCTTGCGTAGGTTTTCCTTGAAGAGGAAAGGGTGATGCAGCAATAGTAGCGTAAGTATTTCCCTCAGTTTTTGAGAACCAAGGTATCAATCCAGTAGGAGGCTCCTCAAAAGTCCCACGCACCTACACAAACAAACAAGAACTCGCAACCAATGCAATAAAGGGGTTGTCAATCCCTTCAAGGCCACTTGCTAAAGTGAGATCTGATAGAGATAATATGATAAGATAAATATATTTTTGGTATTTTATAATATAGATTGGAAAAGTAAAGATGCAAATAAAAGTAGATTGAAAGCTTATATGATAAAAGATAGACCTAGAGGCCATAGGTTTCACTAGTGGCTTCTCTCAAGATAGCATAAGTATTACGGTGGGTGAACAAATTACTGTCGAGCAATTGATAGAAAAGCGAATAATTATGAGATTATCTAGGCATGATCATGTATATAGGCATCACGTCCGTGACAAGTAGACCGACTCCTGCTTGCATCTACTACTATTACTCAACACATCGACCGCTATCCAGCATGCATCTAGAGTATTAAGTTCATAAAGAACAGAGTAACGCATTAAGAAAGATGACATGATGTAGAAGGATAAACTCATGCAATATGATATAAACCCAATCTTTTTATCCTCGATGGCAACAATACAATACGTGCCTTGCTGCTCCTGCTGTCACTGGGAAAGGACAGTGCAAGATTGAACCCAAAGCTAAGCACTTCTCCCATTGCAAGAAAGATCAATCTAGTAGGCCAAACCAAACTGATAATTCGAAGAGACTTGCAAAGATAACTTAATCACACATAAAAGAATTCAGAGGAGATTCAAATAATTCTCATAGATAAACTTGATCATAAACCCACAATTCATCGGATCTCGACAAACACACCGCAAAAAGAGTTACATCGAATAGATCTCCAAGAAGATCGAGGAGAACATGGTATTGAGATCCAAAAAGAGAGAAGAAGTCATCTAGCTAATAATTATGGACCCGAAGGTCTATGGTAAACTACTCACAACTCATCGGAGAGGCTATGGTGTTGATGTAGAAGCCCTCCATGGTTGATTCCCCCTCCGGCGGAGCGCCGTCGAAGGCTCCAAGATGGGATCTCGCGGATACAGAAGTTTACGGTGGTGGAAATAGTTTTTCATGGTCGCCTTTGATGTTCTCGGGGTACGTGGGTATATATAGGAGGAAGAAGTAGGTCGGTGGACGCCCGAGGGGCCCACGAGATAGGGCGCCCTCAACCCTCGTGGCCGCCTCGATTGCTTATTGACTTGCACTCCAAGTCCTCTGGATCACGTTTGTTCCAAAAATCACGCTCCCGAAGGTTTCATTCCGTTTGGACTCCGTTTGATATTCCTTTTCTTCGAAACACTGAAATAGGCTAAAAAACAGCAATACGGGTTGGGCCTCCGCT
Organism: Triticum aestivum; assembly: GCF_018294505.1. NCBI lineage: Eukaryota > Viridiplantae > Streptophyta > Magnoliopsida > Poales > Poaceae > Triticum > Triticum aestivum. The sequence goes on along the minus strand of NC_057807.1, from coordinate 266,696,250 downwards.
TAGTAGGTTAGTCCCAAAAATGATATAAATGTGTAAAGTAAAGCCCATAAACATCCAAAACGGGTAATATAATAGCATGGAACAATCAAAAATTATAGATATGTTGGAGACGTATCAAGCATCCCCAAGCTTAATTCCTGCTCGTCCTCGAGAAGGTAAATGATAAAAACAGAATTTTTGATGTGGAATGCTACCTAGCATAATTCTCAATGTAATTTCTTTATTGTGGCATGAATGTTCAGATCCAAATGATTCAAAATAAAAGTTCATATTGACATAAGAAATAGTAATACTTCAAGCATACTAATCAAAGCAATCATGTCTTCTCAAAATAACATGGCTAAAGAAAGTTCATCCCTACAAAATCATATAGTTAGGCTATGCTTCATTTTCATCACACAAAAATGCTCCCATATTATACACCCCCGATGACAAGCCAAGCAATTGTTTCGTACTTAAATAATCTCAAACTTTTTCAACTTTCATGCAATACATGAGCGTGAGTCATGGATATAGCACTATGGGTGGAATAGAATATGATGATGGGGATTGTGTGGAGAAGACAAAAAAGGAGAAAGTCTCACATTGACGAGGATAATAAACGGGCTATGGAGATGCCCATCAATTGATGTCAACATGAGGAGTAGGGATTGCCATGCAACAGATGCACTAGAGCTATAAATGTATGAAAGCTCAACAAAAGAAACTAGTGGGTGTGCATCCAACTTGCTTGCTCACGAAGACCTAGGGCATAATGAAAAATTCCCACTAGTATATGAAAGTGACAACATATGAGACTCGCTATATGAAGAACATGGTGCTACTTTGAAGCACAAGTGTGGAAAAAGATAGTAACATTTGCCCCCTTTTTTATTTTCTTTTTCTTCTTTATTTTCTTTTTTGGGCCTTTTTTTTGCCTTTCTTTTTTTCTTTGGCCTTTCTTTTTTCTTTTTTTTCTTTGGCCTTTCTTTTTTCTTTTTTTTCTTTTTGGCCTTTCTCTTTTTTTTCTTTGGGGACAATGCTCTAATAATGATGATCATCACACTTTTATTGATTTACAACTCATGAATTACAACTCAAAACTAGAACAAGATATGACTCTATATGAATGCCTCCGGCGGTGTACCGGGATGGGCAATGAATCAAGAGTGACATGTATGAAAAATTATGCATGGTAGCTTTGCCACAAATACGATGTCAACTACATGATCATGCAAGGCAATATGATAATAATGATGTGTGTCATGATGATAAACGGAACGGTGAAAGTTGCATGGCAATATATCTCGGAATGGCTATGGAAATGCCATAATAGGTAGGTATGGTGGCTGTTTTGAGGAAGATATAAGGAGGTTTATGTGTGATAGAGCAGATCGTATCACGGGTTTTGGATGCACCGGTGAAGTTTGCACCAACTCTCAAGGTGAGAAAGGGCAATGCACGGTATCGAAGAGGCTAGCAATGATGGAAGGGTGAGAGTGCGTATAATCCATGGACTTACATTAGTCATAAAGAACTCATATGCTTATTGTAAAAGTTTATTAGCCCTCAAAGCAAAGTACTACTACACATGCCCCTAGGGGGATAGATTGGTAGGAAAAGACCATCGCTCGTCCCCGACCGCCACTCATAAGGAAGATAATCAAAGAAACACCCCATGCTTCAAATTTGTCACACAATGGTTACCATACGTGCATGCTATGGGACTTGCAAACCTCAACACAAGTGTTTCTACAATCCACAACTACCCACTAGCATGACTCTAATATCACTACCTCCATATCTCAAAACAATTATCAAGTATCAAATTGATCATAGCATCCAATTCACTTCCTATGATAGTTTTTATTATACCCAACTTGGATGCCCACCATTCTAGGACCAATTTTATAACCATAGCAAATACCATGTTGTTCTAAGAGACTCTCAAAATAATATAAGTGAAGCATGAGAGACTAACAATTTCTTCAAAATTAAGCCACCGCCGTGCTCTAAAAGATATAAGTGAAGCACTAGAGCAAAAACTATCTAGCTAAAAAGATATAAGTGAAGTACATAGAGTATTCTAATAAATTCAATTCAAGTGGGCTTCTCCCAAAAGGTGTGTACAGCAAGGATGATTGTGAAAAACTAAAAAGAAAATACTAATATCATACAAGATGCTCCAAGCAAAACACATATCATGTGGAAAATAAAAATATAGCTCCAAGTAAAGTTACCAATAAACGAAGACGAAAGAGGGGATGCCTTCCGGGGGCATCCCCAAGCTTAGGCTTTTGGCTATTCTTGAATACCTTGGGGTTCCATGTGTTGGGGAACGTAGTAATTTCAAAAAAAATTCCTACGTACATGCAAGATCATGGTGATGCATAGCAACGAGATGGGAGAGTGTTGTCCATGTACCCTCGTAGACCGTAAGCGGAAGCGTTATGACAACGCGGTTGATGTAGTCGTATGTCTTCACGATCCGACCGATCCAAGCACCGAACGTACGGCACCTCCGAGTTCAGCACACGTTCAGCTCGATGACGATCCCGGGACTCCGATCCAGCAGGGTTTCGGGGATGAGTTCCATCAGCACGACGGTGTGGTGACGGTGATGATGTTCTACCGACGCAGGGCTTCGCCTAAGCACCTCAACGATATGACCGAGGTGGAATATGGTGGAGGAGGGCACCACACACGGCTAAGGAACGATCACGAAGATCAACTTGTGTGTCTAGAGGTGCCCCCTGCCCCCGTATATAAAGGAGCCAAGGGGGAGGGGCGGCCGGCCAAGGAGGGCGCGCCAAGGGGGAGTCCTACTCCCACCGGGAGTAGGACTCCCTTCTTTCCTAGTTGGAGAAGGAGAAGGGGGAAGGAGGAGGAAGAGGGGAAGGAAAGGGGGGGCGCCGCCCCCCTCTCCTTGTCCTATTCGGACTAGGGTGGGGAGGGGGCGCAGCCCACCTCTTGCCTCCTCTCCTCTTCTCCCTTAGGGCCCATGAAGGCCCAATAACCCCCGGGAGGGTTTCGGTAACCCCCCGGTGCTCCGGTAAAATCCCGATTTCACCCGGAACCATTCCGATATCCAAATATAGGCTTCCAATATATCAATCTTTATGTCTCAACCATTTCGAGACTCCTCGTCATGTCCGTGATCACATCCGGGACTCCGAACAACCTTCGGTACATAAAACTTATAAACTCATAATAAAATTGTCATCGTAACGTTAAGCGTGCGGACCCTACGGGTTCGAGAACTATGTAGACATGACCTAGAACTATTCTCGTTCAATAACCAATAGCGGAACCTGGATGCTCATATTGGCTCCTACATATTCTACGAAGATCTTTATCGGTCAAACCGCATAACAACATACGTTGTTCCCTTTGTCATCGGTATGTTACTTGCCCGAGATTCGATCGTCGGTATCCAATACCTAGTTCAATCTCGTTACCGGCAAGTCTCTTTACTCGTTACGTAATGCATCATTCCGTAACTAACTCATTAGCTACATTGCTTGCAAGGCTTATAGTGATGTGCATTACCGAGAGGGCCCAGAGATACCTCTCCGACAATCGGAGTGACAAATCCTAATCTCGAAATACACCAACCCAACATGTACCTTCGGAGACACCTGTAGAGCTCCTTTATAATCACCCAGTTACGTTGTGACGTTTGGTAGCACACAAAGTGTTCCTCCGGTAAACGGGAGTTGCATAATCTCATAGTTACAGGAACATGTATAAGTCATGAAGAAAGCAATAGCAACATACTAAACGATCAAGTGCTAGGCTAACGGAATGGGTCATGTCAATCACATCATTCTCCTAATGATGTGATCCCATTAATCAAATGACAACACATGTCTATGGTTAGGAAACATAACCATCTTTGATTAATGAGCTAGTCAAGTAGAGGCATACTAGTGACGTTATGTTTGTCTATGTATTCACACATGTATCATGTTTCCGGTTAATACAATTCTAGCATGAATAATAAACATTTATCATGATATGAGGAAATAAATAATAACTTTATTATTGCCTCTAGGGCATATTTCCTTCAGTCTCCCACTTGCCCTAGAGTCAATAATCTAGATTACACACTAATGATTCTAACACCCATGGAGTCTTGGTGCTGATCATGTTTTGCTCGTGGAACGGGTCTGCAACATTCAGATCCGTATGTATCTTGCAAATCTCTATGTCTCCCACCTGGACTTGGTCCCGGATGGAATTGAAGCGTCTCTTGATGTGCTTGGTCCTCTTGTGAAATCTGGATTCCTTTGCCAAGGCAATTGCACCAGTATTGTCACGGAAGATCTTCATTGGTCCCGATGCACTAGGTATGACACCTAGATCGGAAATGAACTCCTTCATCCAGACTCCTTCATTTGCTGCTTCCGAAGCAGCTATGTACTCCGCTTCACATGTAGATCCCGCCACGACGCTTTGTTTAGAACTGCACCAACTTACAGCTCCACCGTTTAATAAAAACACGTATCCGGTTTGCGATTTAGAATCGTCCGGATCAGTGTCAAAGCTTGCATCGACGTAACCATTTACGACTAGCTCTTTGTCACCTCCATATACGAGAAACATATCCTTAGTCCTTTTCAGGTATTTCAGGATGTTCTTGACCGCTGTCCAGTGATCCACTCCTGGATTACTTTGGTACCTTCCTGCCAAGCTTATTGCTAAGCATACATCAGGCCTGGTACACAGCATTGCATACATGATAGAGCCTATGGCTGAAGCATAGGGAACATCTTTCATTTTCTCTCTATCTTCTGCTGTGGTCGGGCATTGAGTCTGACTCAACTTCACACCTTGTAATACAGGCAAGAACCCTTTCTTTGCCTGATCCATTTTGAACTTTTTCAAAACTTTATCAAGGTATGTGCTTTGTGAAAGTCCAATTAAGCGTCTTGATCTATCTCTATAGATCTTGATGCCCAATATGTAAGCAGCTTCACCGAGGTCTTTCATTGAAAAACTTTTATTCAATCATCCCTTTATGCTATCCAGAAATTCTATATCATTTCCAATTAATAATATGTCATCTACATATAATATCAGAAATGCTACAGAGCTCCCACTCACTTTCTTGTAAATACAGGCTTCTCCAAAAGTCTGTATAAAACCATATGCTTTGATCACACTATCAAAGCGTTTATTCCAACTCCGAGATGCTTGCACCAGTCCATAAATGGATCGCTGGAGCTTGCACACTTTGTTAGCACCTTTTGGATCGACAAAACCTTCTGGTTGCATCATATACAACTCTTCTTCCAGAAATCCATTCAAGAATGCAGTTTTGACATCCATTTGCCAAATTTCATAATCATAAAATGCAGCAATTGCTAACATGATTCGGACAGACTTAAGCATCGCTACGGGTGAGAAAGTCTCATCGTAGTCAACCCCTTGAACTTGTCGAAAACCTTTTGCAACAAGTCGAGCTTTATAGACAGTTACATTACCATCAGCGTCAGTCTTCTTCTTAAAGATCCATTTATTCTCAATGGCTTGCCGATCATCGGGCAAGTCAACCAAAGTCCATACTTTGTTCTCATACATGGATCCCATCTCAGATTTCATGGCTTCTAGCCATTTTGCGGAATCTGGGCTCATCATCGCTTCCTCATAGTTCGTAGGTTCGCCATGGTCAAGTAACATGACTTCCAGAATAGGATTACCGTACCACTCTGGTGCGGATCTTACTCTGGTAGACCTACGAGGTTCAGTAGAAACTTGATCTGAAGTTTCATGATCAATATCATTAGCTTCCTCACTAATTGGTGTAGTTGTCACAGGAACCGGTTCTTGTGATGGACTACTTTCCAATAAGGGAGCAGGTACAGTTACCTCATCAAGTTCTACTTTCCTCCCACTCACTTCTTTCGAGAGAAACTCCTTCTCTAGAAAGGATCCGAATTTAGCAACGAAAATCTTGCCCTCAGATCTGTGATAGAAGGTGTACCCAACAGTCTCTTTTGGGTATCCTATGAAGACACATTTCTCCGATTTGGGTTCGAGCTTATCTGGTTGAAGTTTCTTCACATAAGCATCGCAGCCCCAAACTTTAAGAAACGACAACTTTGGTTTCTTGCCAAACCACAGTTCATGAGGCGTCGTCTCAACGGATTTTGATGGTGCCCTATTTAACGTGAATGCGGCCGTCTCTAAAGCATAACCCCAAAACGATAGCGGTAAATCAGTAAGAGACATCATAGATCGCACCATATCTAGTAAAGTACGATTACGACGTTCGGACACACCATTTCGTTGTGGTGTTCCGGGTGGCGTGAGTTGCGAAACTATTCCGCATTGTTTCAAATGTAAACCAAACTCGTAACTCAAATATTCTCCTCCACGATCAGATCGTAGAAATTTTATTTTCTTGTTACGATGATTTTCCACTTCACTCTGAAATTCTTTGAACTTTTCAAATGTTTCAGACTTGTGTTTCATTAAGTAGATATACCCATATCTGCTCAAATCATCTGTGAAGGTGAGAAAATAACGATACCCGCCGCGAGCCTCAATATTCATTGGACCACAAACATCAGTATGTATGATTTCCAACAAATCAGTTGCTCGCTCCATAGTTCCGGAGAACGGCGTTTTAGTCATCTTGCCCATGAGGCACGGTTCGCAAGTACCAAGTGATTCATAATCAAGTGATTCCAAAAGTCCATCAGTATGGAGTTTCTTCATGCGCTTTATACCGATATGACCTAAACGGCAGTGCCACAAATAAGTTGCACTATCATTATCAACTCTGCATCTTTTGGCTTCAACACTATGAATATGTGTATCACTACTATCGAGATTCAATAAAAATAGACCACTCTTCAAGGGTGCATGACCATAAAAGATATTACTCATATAAATAGAACAACCATTATTCTCTGATTTAAATGAATAACCGTCTGGCATCAAACAAGATCCAGATATAATGTTCATGCTCAACGCTGGCACCAAATAACAATTATTTAGGTCTAAAACTAATCCCGATGGTAGATGTAGAGATAGCGTGCCGACCGCGATCACATCGACTTTGGAACCATTTCCCACGCGCATCGTCACCTCGTCCTTAGCCAATCTTCGCTTAATCTGTAGTCCCTATTTCGAGTTGCAAATATTAGCAACAGAACCAGTATCAAATACCCAGGTACTACCGCGAGTATTAGTAAGGTACACATAAATAACATGTATATCACATATACCTTTGTTCACTTTGCCATCCTTCTTATCCGCCAAATACTTGGGGCAGTTCCGCTTCCAGTGTCCAGTCTGCTTGCAGTAGAAGCACTCAGTCTCAGGCTTAGGTCCAGACTTGGGTTTCTTCTCTTGAGCAGCAACTTGTTTGTTGTTCTTCTTGAAGTTCCCCTTATTCTTCCCTTTGCCCTTTTTCTTGAAACTGGTGGTCTTGTTGACCATCAACACTTGATGCTCCTTCTTGATTTCTACCTCCGCGGCTTTTAGCATTGCGAAGAGCTCAGGAATAGTCTTGTCCATCCCTTGCATATTATAGTTCATCACGAAGCTCTTGTAGCTTGGTGGCAGTGATTGAAGAATTCTGTCAATGACACTATCATCAGGAAGATTAACTCCCAGTTGAATCAAGTGATTATTATACCCAGACATTTTGAGTATGTGTTCACTGACAGAACTATTCTCCTCCATCTTGCAGCTATAGAACTTATTGGAGACTTCATATCTCTCAATCCGGGCATTTGCTTGAAATATTAACTTCAACTCCTGGAACATCTCATATGCTCCATGACGTTCAAAACGTCGTTGAAGACCCGGTTCTAAGCCGTAAAGCATGGCACACTGAACTATCGAGTAGTCATCAGCTTTGCTCTGCCAGACGTTCTTAACGTCGTCAGTTGCATCAGCAGCAGGCCTGGCACCCAGCGGTGCTTCCAGGACGTAATTCTTCTGTGCAGCAATGAGGATAATCCTCAGGTTACGGACCCAGTCCGTGTAATTGCTACCATCATCTTTCAACTTTGCTTTCTCAAGGAACGCATTAAAATTCAACGGAACAACAGCACGAGCCATCTATCTACAACAAACATAGACAAGCAAAATACTATCAGGTACTAAGTTCATGATAAATTTAAGTTCAATTAATCATATTACTTAAGAACTCCCACTTAGACAGACATCTCTCTAGTCATCTAAGTGATCACGTGATCCAAATCAACTAAACCATGTCCGATCATCACGTGAGATGGAGTAGTTTCAATGGTGAACATCACTATGTTGATCATATCTACTATATGATTCACGTTCGACCTTTCGGTCTCCGTGTTCCGAGGCCATATCTGTTATATGCTAGGCTCGTCAAGTTTAACCTGAGTATTCCGCGTGTGCAACTGTTTTGCACCCGTTGTATTTGAACGTAGAGCCTATCACACCCGATCATCACGTGGTGTCTCAGCACGAAGAACTTTCGCAACGGTGCATACTCAGGGAGAACACTTCTTGATAATTTTTAGTGAGAGATCATCTTAAAATGCTACCGTCAATCAAAGCAAGATAAGATGCATAAAGGATAAACATCACATGCAATCAATATAAGTGATATGATATGGCCATCATCATCTTGTGCTTGTGATCTCCATCTCCGAAGCACCGTCGTGATCACCATCGTCACCGGCGCGACACCTTGATCTCCATCGTAGCATCGTTGTCGTTACGCCATCTATTGCTTCTACGACTATCGCTACCGCTTAGTGATAAAGTAAAGCAATTACAGGGCGTTTGCATTTCATACAATAAAGCGACAACCATATGGCTCCTGCCAGTTGCCGATAACTTCGGTTACAAAACATGATCATCTCATACAATAAAATATAGCATCACGTCTTGACCATATCACATCACAACATGCCCTGCAAAAACAAGTTAGACGTCCTCTACTTTGTTGTTGCAAATTTTACGTGGCTGCTACGGGCTGAGCAAGAACCGTTCTTACCTACGCATCAAAACCACAACGATAGTTCGTCAAGTTAGTGATGTTTTAACCTTCACAAGGACCGGGCGTAGCCACACTCGGTTCAACTAAAATTGGAGAAACAGACACCCGCTAGTCACCTGTGTGCAAAGCACGGCGGTAAAACCAGTCTCGCGTAAGCGTACGCGTAATGTCGGTCCGGGCCGCTTCATCCAACAATACCGCTGAACCAAAGTATGACATGCTGGTAAGCAGTATGACTTGTATCGCCCACAACTCACTTGTGTTCTACTCATGCATATAACATCAACGCATAAAACCTAGGCTCGGATGCCACTGTTGGGGAACATAGTCATTTCAAAAAAAATCCTACGCACACGCAAGATCATGGTGATGCATAGCAACGAGATGGGAGAGTGTTGTCCACGTACCCTCGTAGACCGTAAGCGGAAGCATTATGACAACGCTGTTGATGTAGTCGTACGTCTTCACGACCCGACCGATCCAAGCACCGAACGTACGGCACCTCCGAGTTCAGCACACGTTCAGCTCGATGATGATCCCCGGACTCCGATCCAGCAGGGTTTCGGGGATGAGTTCTGTCAGCACGACGGCGTGGTGACGGTGATGATGTTCTATCGACGCAGGGCTTCGCCTAAGCACCGCAACGATATGACCGAGGTGGAATATGGTGGAGGCGGGCACCGCACACGGCTAAGGAACGATCACGAAGATCAACTTGTGTGTCTAGAGGTGCCCTCCTGCCCCCGTATATAAAGGAGCCAAGGGGGAGGGTCCCTTCTTTCCTAGTTGGAGAAGGAGAAGGGGGAAGGAGGAGGAAGAGGGGAAGGAAAGGGGGGGCTCCGCCCCCCTCTCCTTGTCCTATTCGGACTAGGGAGGGGAGGGGGCGCAGCCCACCTCTTGCCTCCTCTCCTCTTCTCCCTTAGGGCCCATGAAGGCCCAATAACCCCCGGGAGGGTTCCGGTAACCCCCCGGTGCTCCGGTAAAATCTCGATTTCACCTGAAACCATTCCGATATCCAAATATAGGCTTCCAATATATCAATCTTTATGTCTCGACCGTTTTGAGACTCCTCGTCATGTCTGTGATCACATCCGGGACTCCAAACAACCTTCGGTACATCAAAACTTATAAACTCATAATAAAACTGTCATCGTAACGTTAAGCGTGCGGACCCTACGGGTTCGAGAACTATGTAGACATGACCTAGAACTATTCTCGGTCAATAACCAATAGAGGAACCTGGATGCTCATATTGGCTCCTACATATTCTACGAAGATCTTTATCGGTCAAACCGCATAACAACATATGTTGTTCCCTTTGTCATCGGTATGTTACTTGCCTGAGATTCGATCGTGGTATCCAATACCTAGTTCAATCTCGTTACCGGCAAGTCTCTTTACTCGTTACGTAATGCATCATTCTGTAACTAACTCATTAGCTACATTGCTTGCAAGGCTTATAGTGATGTGCATTACCGAGAGGGCCCAGAGATACCTCTCCGACAATCAGAGTGACAAATCCTAATCACGAAATACGCCAACCCAACATGTACCTTCGGAGACACCTGTAGAGCTCCTTTATAATCACCCAGTTACGTTGTGACGTTTGGTAGCACACAAAGTGTTCCTCCGGTAAATGGGAGTTGCATAATCTCATACTTACAGGAACATGTATAAGTCATGAAGAAAGCAATAGCAACATACTAAACGATCAAGTGCTAGGCTAACGGAATGGGTCATGTCAATCACATCATTCTCCTAATGATTTGATCCCGTTAATCAAATGACAACACATGTCTATGGTTAGGAAACATAACCATCTTTGATTAATGAGCTAGTCAAGTAGAGGCATACTAGTGACGTTATGTTTGTCTATGTATTCACACATGTATTATGTTTCCGGTTAATACAATTCTAGCATGAATAATAAACATTTATCATGATATGAGGAAATAAATAATAACTTTATTATTGCCTCTAGGGCATATTTCCTTCACCATGGGCATACACAAACTTAGGCTCTTGCCACTCCTTATTCCATAGTCCATCAAATCTTTACCCAAAACTTGAAAACTTCACAACACAAAACTCAACAGGAAATCTCATAAGCTCTGTTAGTGAAACAAAGAAAAACCGCCACATAAGGTACTGTAATGAACTCGTGCTTTATTTATATTGGTGTTAAACCTACTGTATTTAAAGTTCTCTATGGTTCATACCACTTAATACTAGCCATAGATGCATCAAAATAAGCAAACAACACACACAAAATAGAATCTGACAAAAACAGAACAGTCTGTAGAAATCTGTAACTCTCGAATACTTCTGGAACTCTAAAAATCCTACCGAAATAGGAAGTCCTGGGAAATTTGTCTATTGATCTAGAGCAAAAAGAATCAACGCAAAATCACGTTTCTGTGAATTACTAAAATTATTTTCGTGTGCGCAAAGTTTCTGTTTTTCAGCAGAATCGAATTAACTAACACCATATGTTATCCTATAGGTTCTACTTGGCACAGACACTAATTAAAACATAAAAACACATATAAACATAAGGTAGATGCAAAATTTATTACTAAACAGAAGCAAAAACAAAAAACACAAATAAATTGGGTTGCCTCCCAACTAGCGCTATCGTTTAACGCCCCTAGCTAGGCATAAAAGCGAGGATAGATCTAAGTAGTGCCATCTTTGGCACTCAATTCTTAAGTGGCTCGCATGATAGATTCATAAGGTAATTTAACTTTCTTTCTTGGAAAGAGCTCCATGCCTTTCCTTAATGGAAATTGGAATCTAATATTCCCTTCCTTCATATCAATAATCGCACCAATCGTTCTAAGGAAAGGTCTACCCAGAATAATAGGACAAGAAAGATTGCAATCTATATCAAGAACGATAAAATCTACGGGCACCAAATTTCTATTGCAACAATGAGAACATCATTGATCCTTCCCATTGGATTTTTAATGGTGGAATCCGCAAGGTGCAAATTTAAAGAGCAATCATCAAGATCATGGAAACCTAGAATATCACATAAAGTTTTTGGAATCGTGGAAACACTAGCACCCAAATCACATAAAGCATAACACTCATGATCTTTAATTTTAATCTTTATAGTAGGTTCCCACTCATCATTAAGTTTTTCATCATATGATTACATCAAGGCATCAACAATATGTTTGATAAAAGCTTTATTTTGACTATAAGCATGAGGAGAATTCACAACGGATTGCAACAAGGAAATACAACTTTCTAAAGAACAATTATCATAGTTAAATTCCTTAAAATCCAAGATAGTGGGTTCAATGCTATTTAAAGTCTTGACCTCTCCAATCCCTCTTTTACCAAATTTAGCATCAAGATCTAAGAACTCCGAATCATTGGGACGCCTTTTAACTAAAGTTGACTCATCTCCAGTCCCATCATTATTAAGATTCATATTGCAAAACAAAGATCTAATAGGGGACACATCAATAACTTTAAGATCTTCATCATTATTTTCACCTAACTTTTCTGGTTTGGCAGCCATCTTATTGACTAAGGTAGCTTGATTATCAGAAATTTAGGCTACAGAATTTTCAAGCCGAGTAATTTGAGAGTTCAAACCATAAAATTCTTTAGACATATCATCAAGCTCTTTGTTCATAAACCCCAAAAAACTTTTTTGTTCTTTAAGCTCTTTTCTAAAGAAATTATTATGCTCAAATTGTAAAGTCATAAAACTTGTAACGTTTGACTCAATCTCTTCCAACCTCCTAAGATGAAGGTCGATGTTCTTAGGCAAAGCCATAAGGGCAAAAAGGCACACAAAAAGACAAGCGAAAGAGAGAGGAGATTGGGAAAGAGAGGGCGAATAAAATGGCAAGGGTGAAGTGGGGGAGAGGAAAACGAGAGGCAAATGACAAATAATGTAAATGCGAGGGAGATGAGTTTGTGATGGGTAATTGGTATGTCTTGACTTGAGCAAAGACCTCCCCGGCAACGGCGCCAGAAATCCTTCTTGCTACGTCTTGAGCTTGCGTTGGTTTTCCTTGAAGAGGAAAGGGTGATGCAGCAATAGTAGCGTAAGTCTTTCCCTTAGTTTTTGAGAACCAAGGTATCAATCCTGTAGGAGGCTCCTCAAAAGTCCCACGCACCTACACAAACAAGCAAGAACTCGTAACCAACGCAATAAAGGGGTTGTCAATCCCTTCAAGTCCACTTGCGAAGGTGAGATCTGATAGAGATAATATGATAAGACAAATATATTTTTGGTATTTTATAATATAGATTGGAAAAGTAAAGAAGCAAATAAAAGTAGATTGAAAGCTTATATGATAAAAGATAGACCCAGAGGCCATAGGTTTCACTAGTGGCTTCTCTCAAGATAACATAAGTATTATGGTGGGTGAACAAATTATTGTCGAGCAATTGATAGAAAAGCGAATAACTATGAGATTATCTAGGCATGATCATGTATATAGGCATCATGTCCGTGACAAGTAGACCGACTCCTGCCTGCATCTACTACTATTACTCCACAAATCGATCGCTATCCAGCATGCATCTAGAGTATTAAGTTTATAAAGAACAGAGTAACGCATTAAGAAAGATGACATGATGTAGAGGGATAAACTCATGCAATATGATATAAACCCAATCTTTTTATCCTGGATGGCAACAATACAATACGTGCCTTGCTGCCCCTGCTGTCATTGGGAAAGGACACCGCAAGATTGAACCCAAAACTAAGCACTTCTCCCATTGCAAGAAAGATCAATCTAGTAGGACAAACCAAACTGATAATTCAAAGAGACTTGCAAAGATAACTTAATCACACATAAAAGAATTCAGAGGAGATTCAAATATTTCTCATAGATAAACTTGATCATAAACCCACAATTCATCGGTCTCGACAAACACACCGCAAAAAGAGTTACATCGAATAGATCTCCAAGAAGATCGAGGAGAACATGGTATTGAGATCCAAAAAGAGAGAAGAAGCCATCTAGCTAATAACTATGGACCCGAAGGTCTGTGGTAAACTACTCAGAACTCATTGGAGAGGCTATGGTGTTGATGTAGAAGCCCTCCGTGGTTGATTCCCCCTCCGGCAGAGCACCGGCGAAGGCTCCAAGATGGGATCTCGCGGATACAGAAGGTTACGGTGGTGGAAATAGTTTTTCGTGGTCGCCTTTGATGTTCTCGGGGTACGTGTGTATATATAGGAGGAAGAAGTAGTTCGGTGGACTCCCGAGGGGCCCATGAGATAGGGGGCGCGCCCAGTAGGGGGGCGCCCTCCACCCTCGTGGCCGCCTCGATTGCTTCTTGACTTGCACTCCAAGTCCTCTGGATCATGTTTGTTCCAAAAATCACGCTCCCGAAGGTTTCATTCCGTTTGGACTCCGTTTGATATTCCTTTTCTTCGAAACACTGAAATAGGCAAAAAAACAGCAATATGGGCTGGGCCTCCGGTTAGTAGGTTAGTCCCAAAAATGATATAAATGTGTAAAGTAAAGCCCATAAACATCCAAAACGGGTAATATAATAGCATGGAACAATCAAAAATTATAGATATGTTGGAGACATAACAGTATTCATGGTGAGCGGATACCTCGTGCAGAGGATTACAATGGTGTTTGGGATGTCTACCGAGAGTTGAGTTCCACATTGGATCCCTAATGAGGACCCTAGACCTCCCTTTATATAGACATGAGAGGTCTAGGGTTTACACGGAGAAGAGATCAGATCTATATGGTCGCCGCCTTCTTCCTTGGGGTACACGGTCATTGCCCTCTCCTTCCTAGGATTCCATGATTCTCTCTGGGCCTGGTGGGCCCTGGTCAAGTTCGAGGCCGGTCTCCTTTACGTTAGGCACTCCAGGTCTCCGACCCCGTCACTAGTCCTATGGGGCCTTAGCACGACGACTTCCTGATTGTCTACTACAGCAAGTTTTTCCCGGCTCCAGCCAGGGAGGGGCGATGACAGTGGCGTGCCTTTGGCTCGCTTTAGTGCATGTAGTCGTCGCTAGGTGGTCTATAGATCTGGATGTAATAATTATTATTATTGGCGTTCGTTGTACTGTCATGATTGAATATGAATAGATTGGAAGTTTTCTCGCAAAAAGAAAAATATAATAAATGTTCAGGCCCTTATTGTCACTGGGTTAGAGCAGCGCAAGATTAAACCCACTACAAAACACTACTCCCACTGAAGAAAAATCAATCAAACTTGGCCAAAGAAGATAGATAGATCGGAGAGTGAAAGTGCGTTATATCGACTAGAGGGGGGTGAATAGGCGATTTTTATGAATTCTTCACTGAGGAATTTGCTGGTGAGGAAATTCCTTAGCGAAGAACTACTTGCAGCGGAATAAGTACTCAGAAGTAAACATAACAGGATACAAACATAGTCATCATGATGAAATGAAGACTAGCACAGAGTACAGAAAGCGTAAACACAGGATAACAAGATGAAGACAAACAGACTGAAGAAATTGAACTGAGGAATCTGTGGAAGTCTTCAGTCAAAGTCTTCAAGCACAGATATGAACAACATACAACACAGTAATGAGGAAATGAAAGAGTTGAGGAAATAGAACCAGTTAGTTGGTGAAGACAATGATTTGGTAAACCAGTTCCAACTGCTGTCTCAGTTGTACGTCTGGTTGGAGCGGCTGAGTATTTAAACTCGAGGACACACAGTCCCGGACACCCAGTCTCTGAGCCGCAACTCAGGACACCCAGTCCTCACCGTATTCTCCTTGAACTAAGACCACCCAGGCCTCGTCCAATCACTCGTGGTAAGTCTTCAGGTGACTTCCAAACCTTCACAGACTTGGTCACTCGGCGATCCACAATTCCTCTTGGATGCTCTAGACCTTGACGCCTAACCGTCTGGAAGAAGCACAGTCTTCAAAGGTAACAAGCGTCGGATCCACGCAGGATCAATTTCTTCAGTGATGCTCAATCACTTTGGGTTTGTGGGGGTTTGGTTTTGGGATTTTCCTCACTTGATGATTTTCGCTCAAAGTCCTCGGAGGATGGGTTGCTCTCAGATGACAAGTGTCAAGTTCTCTCGGAGCAGCCAACCAACTAGTGGTTGTAGGGGGCGGCTATTTATAGCCTAGGGAGCAGCCCGACATGATAAGACATAAATGCCCTTCAATGATATGACCGTTAGGTGGATAAGATATTTTGGACAGCCGGCGCGCAGCACAGCAACGGTCGGAAATTTGACTCTCAAATTCCTCAGGGCTATCATGTTCCTCACTGTGTAGGCAATTCGCACTGGCGAATTCCTAACTCCTCAGTCAGAGCAAAGTCCTCAGTGACCAGAAGAACTGCGTCTCTGTCACTGAAGAAATTGACTGAACTG
Source organism: Triticum aestivum (assembly GCF_018294505.1). Classification (NCBI taxonomy): domain Eukaryota; kingdom Viridiplantae; phylum Streptophyta; class Magnoliopsida; order Poales; family Poaceae; genus Triticum; species Triticum aestivum. Next base: position 266,679,917 of record NC_057807.1, on the reverse strand, counting down.
TATGAGATTTCCAATGGCTTCACTCGAAGGGATTGGTAGGTGTAGGATTTTGAGTTGAGCATCACATGGAAATTTTTCCTTAGTATTTCCTCGACCCCCTTTAACAGTACGGTGTTTCCTATGACTCAAGAAAGAGAAAATGAAACTACGAAAACAAAAGTCTTCACGCTTCATATTCCTCGAATGAATACCAAGTCTTCAAGGTCACACCAATTTCTTCACTTTCAAAGTCTTCAGAAAGTCTTCAGAATATCAAAGTCTTCAGTCGAAGAACTTCATTTTTAGGGGTCGACTTTCTCTGTAAATATCAAACTCCTCATAGACTTATAGACCTGTGTACACTCACAAACGCATCAGTCACTTAACCTATAAGTCTTCAATACACCAAAATCACTAAGGGGCACTAGATGCACTTACAATCTCCCCCTTTTTGGTGATTGATGACAACATAGGTTAAGTTTTCAACGGGGATAAACATATGAAGTGTAAATACTGATATTGAGGAATTTGATTGCAAGATATAGAAGAACTCCCCCTGAATATGTGCATAGTGAGGAATTTGCTTTTGAGGCAATGCACATTTGAAGAATTGAATCATGGAGATCTCCCCCTATATCTTGTAATTCATACACGCATTTGATATATAATATGAAGAATTTGAAATGCATGATGAAATATGGTGCCTGATGAGATTCAGCATGCGTGCAATAATATTAACGAGGAATAAGCATGCAGAATAACACATCAAAAGTATCAGAGCACAGTGCATCAAAGTCAGAGCACAATGCACCGTCCAAAAGTATCAGGGCACCATCGGATTTAAGATTACAACTCGATCCAATAAAAGTTTCGGAAGAACGAGAGTTGTAACTTAACAAAACGCCCATAATATAAACCCGCTTGAAGACTAACTCAGATTTCTCCCCCTTTGTCATCAAATGACCAAAAGGATCGAAACTGAGGACTAACGCCCCTGAAGAATTTCAAGTCGATGGAGGAGCGCCAGCGTTGTCGGGGTTGTTCGTTGAAGTAGGGCCTGCCGCAGTGTCGTCCAAATCTTCATGCTCATCAGTTTCACGCGATGAAGAATAAGAGCTGGCCACCAGATCAGGAACTTTGACTCTCTTGAATTTCTTCGGAGGTGGTGCAGACCAGTCAAATGCTTCCTGGAGACCCATAGTCTTCAGTTCTTCCGCGGAATATACATGAGTGAGAACAGCCCAGGTGCGGTTGAGGGTTTCATGAAGGTGATACTGATTTTTCTTCACTGCATTATGGGTTGAGGTCATGTTGTGAAGAATTGCAGCAAACTGACGCTTCACCCATTTGTGATTGCGATCAACCTTCTGATGAAGACTGAGGAGTAACTCACGGTCAGTCATCACCCTGGGTGCTGTTGCTTGAGGCTTTTGCTTGGCTGATGTATTTGCGGCAGTGTCATGTGTTGCAGAATCGTCATTGGTGGAGTAAGATGTAGCTAGACGGAATTGACCATCCAATGGACGAGTGCCTTCATCGATCACAGCAGCTGCCTTGCCCTTATCATCAGATGATGAAACTGGTCGCTTGAGGACTTCAATGGGCGGCAAGTAGCTACCATGGTTCAGAGTGTCAGCCTTGTAATTCAGTGAAGATCTTGCCCTTATGAATCTCATAATCCAAGGCGCATAGGGCTTCAGCTCAAAAGGTGACATAGCAACATTAGCCAGAGTCCTCATGAAGAAATCATGGAAGTTGACGGGAACGCCATGAATGATGTTGAAAAGCATGTTCTTCATGATGCCAACGACATCTTCATCATTTGAGTCGTGGCCTTTGATAGGACTCATTGTCTTCGTCAGGATGCGATAGACAGTCCGAGGCACATATAGCAATTCCTTGACGAGGAATTTGGTTCGTGGGGCCTGCCCTGGCTTCAAAGGCTTCATGAGCACTTGCATATAATGATCTGTCAGTTCGCGGTCATTGTAGATGCAACGTGCACTGGCATGGGGAGGATCAAGAGGAAGGACACGAAGCAATTCAGTTGCTGGTGCCTTATAGTGAGTGTTTTCTGTCATCCAATCCAGCACCCATGAATTGACATCTTCAGCATCTCCGGTGATATGCAAAGTGGCATAGAACTGAAGAATGAGTTCTTCATTCCAATCACAGATATCAGTGCAGAAATTCAGTAGTCCTGCATCGTGAATAACTCGAAGGACTGGCTCGAAGCACGACAGAGATTCCATATCCACATGAGGAATATGTTCATGATCGAAGATTTTGTCCTTGTCAAAGAGCACTGAGGAATAGAAGTTGGCTTGAGTAGCAGTCCAGAAACGTCTCTTCCTTATGCGAGCAGAGTCATATGGATTGTAATCAGTGAAGAACACATGCTCAGAAAAGAAGTCTTCAGCCTTGAATTTTTGCTTGCTAGAGAACGGATTCTTCGGTTTGGGCAGAGGAGTGTCAGTGATTTGCAGCACAACCTCAGGAATGACGATCTCAGGTGCTTCAGGCTGAGGAATTTCTGGTTCCTCTTCTTGTGCAGTTTGGGGATCAGCAGCAGCAGGTTCTTCAGCACTAGCGGCTGGAATTTCTTCATGAACAGACGATGTGGGATGAGTTTCTTCAGAGCCCATTTGAACAGTTGTAGCCGGGGACTGAGGAATTTGTTGAATAGGAGTGAAGAGAGGAGTATTGGGATGCTGACTTTCCCAAAAGTCATCGTTCATCACTGGTGTAGTGCATCCAATATCCACATCTTCATCTTCTTTTTCAATTTCCTCAACACCAGCCTCTTCAGCTGTGAACTGAGGCATAGGTGAGGAAACGACTGGCGTTGAAGGGAATGTTTCCACTTCAATTTCTTCATCAAACTGCTCTGAGGTAGCAACATAATGATTTTCTTCATCAGATCCGCTTGGGATCTTGTAGTCTTCTCCATAAGGAACAATTTCCTTGGATGACATGGAGGAAATCGGAATGGCATCAATAGGATTTTCAAACGAGCTGGTCATTGGCTTCATTTTCTTTGCGGCCGAAGAATTTGACGCAGCTGATGCCTTCCTTTTCTTCACTGCAGCTCGCTCTGCAGCCTTGGTCTTCTTCACTTCATAAGCAGAAGGAAGAATTGGAGTTGGTGTTGGCGCAAGAGGAGCTGAGGACTGTGGTTCATTTTCTTGAGGCGCAACTGGTGTAGTTGCCCTGATCCCTTCAGTTTCTTCAGGCGCACCACTAGTGGATGCCCTGGGAATTTCTTCAGCGGCTGGGATGGAGTCATCAGCCCTGGAACTTGTATTCTCATCAGCAGGCTGAAAGTCATCAAAAGTGCTGGCATGTTCTTCAGCAGGCTGAGCAGAGTCTGCAGCCTGAGGATTTTCTTGTTGCGATGGGCCTACAACAGTTGTCATTTTCTTCGTCAAATTGACGAATCTTACTTTGGCTCCTTGCCAATCAGCATTGTATGCATCGAAATCTTTGCTGAGGGCTTGGATCTCAGATTGAGCCTTGAGAAGTTCTTCAGGTGTGAATCTGACAACGTTCTTCTTCAGAAGCTTCTTCTTTCTAGCTTGTGCTCTCTTTATCTCATGAGCCTTTTCAAACTTCCATTTCTCTTGAGAGATGAAATGGGTCAGCATATGACTTTGACCAGGAGTCAGAGGCAGATCAGGCATTGGAGTGTTGGGATCCTTATGCCATAAGTCAATGTAGTCGAGGATCTTCTTCGGATCCAGAAGCAGTGGCACAGATGTGCCTTTGGCTCTAGCGGCCTTTGCTTGTCTGTCTCTGATGATTTCTGCAAGTTCTCCATCAGAAGCCTCATCATCAAAGGGCACTTGGAAAGCAACCTGTTTCTTTCTTGGACTTGGCCGAGGACCGCGTCCAGCTGTTGCTTTTGTCTTCAGCAGAGTGGGGCCTGATGAGGACATTGGTGCAGCTGAGGAACTCGCTGAGACACCAGAAGCAATTGAGAAACCCTGAGTCCTTTGACATGTAGCCAGATGCACAGGAGTTGAGGACTTGGAGGGAGCTGCTGAGGACTTTGATGGAGCAGCAGTAGTCTGAGGAATTTGCCGTGAGGGCGCGGCTGAGGAACTTGGCCGTGAGGGCGCTGATGGTGAAGCACTTGGCTTGCGAGCAGGCTTCTTCGGCATTGATTTCCTCGGCTTGACCGAGGTCTCAGCGGCAGCAGCAGCAGCAGAATCCTCATTGAATTTCCTCACTGCCTCCTTGGCTTGTCTTGCCAATTTTGCTTGGCGCCTAGCCCATTCTTCAGGAAAGTCTTCACCACTTTTGATGCTAGTGGGATCAGCGACTTGGCCAGGTGCCAATGGAGCTCTTGGGCATGGAGGATTTAAGGCGAATTTCTTCATGTACTTTGGAGTAACATATCGATATTCCCTCCATTCTCGTGCCCATCTTCGTTCAATCCTCTGAATGCGTACTTTGCGCTGATTCTTGTTTTCTTTGCCAAACTTGGCTTCATCAGGTGTGCAATAATCCTTGTATATTTCATCAGGGATCTCGAAAGCAGTCATGACCTCCGGTTTCTTTCCTCCTTTCTGCGGTCTCTTTCCTTCAGCCATTTTCTTCAGATGAGGAATTTGAACAATTGAACACTCTGAAGAAGTATGCAGTTTTTCTTCGAGGAACGCTGCAAATGAGTTAAGTTGATGAGAACCTAGTGATTCAGCAGCGGACATGAGTACTTGTGAACAGAGTGTAGGTGCGAGGAATTTGGAGAGGTCATATGCGTTCTCAGAAGATTTTTCGAAAAGACAAGTTTTGAGGAATTTGACCAGTTGAGCCTTGAGGAATTTCACTAAGCGTTCTTGTCTTAGGTTCCAGAGTTGTACAGATCGAAAATCCGCACAATTGAGGAATCTTGAAGAAATGAGTGCTTAGAGAGATGGATCAAGAGCATACAGTGTGTGAGGTGTTCATATGTGAAGATTTGAAGAATAAAATACCTTTGAAGATTTTCAGAAAAGTTTGAGAATCAAAGCGAGTAATAAAAGTGACTTTTAATTACCCGAACTGAAGAACACGATGAACTGAGATGAACAGCGGTGAAGTTCGTCAAGTTAGATCTCCCACGCCCCAACTTGGCAGAGGGAGACAGCTACGGCGGCGGCGGAGTGAAGATTTCCGCAGCCGGCGCGAGTACGACGGCGACGAGGTCGAGGCAGTGAAGCTCTTCCTCACCGGCGGCGATGGAGTAGCGGCGGCGCTAGGGTTTGAGGAGAGCTCGAGCGAGAGACAGCGACCGAGCGGAGTAAATGAAGTAAGGAAGGGAGGAGGGGTATTTATAGCCACGGTAAAAACTGTTCGCCCGAAGATTTTGGGACGAACATGCCCCTGCCCTTTCTTCTTCACGCAATATGTGTCACCCATATACTGTGCAGATGAGATCGTGTAAGATCGTGGGTGATTATAATAATGCATCGTGGGATGCGGAACGGTTTGAGCGGTAAAACCGAAAATCTGGATAAGATTTGTTTTAAAGTTTCGTTCACAATTTCTTCAGCTGACAAGGACACAGTGAAGACATTGAACAAGTTTCAATCAGAACGCACATGAAGAATTTGTGAATAGACTGGGTTGAGTATAGCATATAGGGGGAAGGGTCCGATCACATTCACTTAGCAGAAATCACAACTTGAAGAAATAGCAATAAGTGAATGCTGTAGAGGACATAAACTCATATATATATATATATATATATATATATATATATATATATATATATATATATATATATATATATAGCCAATGAAGAAAAATGACGGAATCAGTGAAGATTTTGCAAAGTTGAAGAATTTGAAAAACTGAAGAATTTCAAAAATGAGGAAAAACTCAAATTGAAGATTTTCAACTTTTTGTGGTGGCGTGACCCACCGTATAAGAATGATGATTTCAGACACCGCGTACAATTGTCGTAGGGTTCTGAGAATCAAATTCTTCATTAATTTCTTCACACTTAGAGTGTTATTCTTCATTGATTGAAGAAAAACGTTTCTTCATGTGTTGCACATCTAAGTCATCAATTCTGCATAAGGGTTAGGATGTGTGTCCTTTTCAAAGAACATTCGAAGATTCTAAGATATTTAGCTCACACCGCAACTTGCTAAATCTCTTCTCGTCCAAGGGCTTAGTGAAGATATCAGCTAGCTGTTCTTCAGTCTTCACATGCTCGATGGAGATGTCGCCCTTCAACACATGATCACGAAGAAAATGATGACGAATCTGGATGTGCTTTGTCTTCGAGTGCTGAACTGGGTTGTGAGCAATCTTGATGGCACTCTCATTGTCGCAGAGGAGAGGCACATTCTTCACGTTGACGCCATAGTCCTTGAGGGTTTGCTTCATCCAAAGCAGTTGAGCACAGCATGAGCCAGCAGCAATGTATTCAGCTTCAGCAGTAGACAGTGATACGCAGTTCTGTTTCTTCGAGGACCAACAGACCAAAGATCGTCCGAGGAAATGACAAGTGCCAGATGTTGACTTGCGGTCCACACGATCACCAGCATAGTCAGAGTCAGAATATCCAATGAGATCAAAAGCAGAGCCCTTGGGGTACCATAGTCCTAGTGTTGGTGTGTGAGCTAGATATCGAAGAATATGCTTCACAGCCTTATGGTGTGATTCCTTCGGTGCAGCTTGAAATCGAGCACACATGCAAACACTAAGCATTATATCTGGCCTAGATGCACATAAGTACAATAAGGAACCAATCATGGAGCGGTATACCTTGTGATCGAAGTCAATACCATTTTCATCAGTGCATAGATGGCCATTTGTGGGCATAGGAATTTTGACGCCTTTGCAATCTTGCATGCCGAATTTCCTCAGTACATCTTTGAGGTATTTCTCCTGAGATATGAATATGCCATTGCGCTGCTGACGAATTTGAAGACCTAAGAAGAATTTCAACTCTCCCATCATAGATATTTGATATTCTTCACTCATCATATAGGCAAATTCATCACTATAACGTTGGTCGGTACAGCCAAAGATAATATCATCAACATATATTTGGCACACAAACAGTTCACCATCATATGATTTAGTAAAAAGAGTAGGGTCGAGTGAACCGGGTGTGAAGCCATTCTTCACGAAGAATTCCTTCAATGTATCATACCACGCCCGAGGGGCTTGCTTGAGGCCATAGAGAGCCTTATTGAGTCTGAAGACTTTGTCAGGATTCTTGGGATCTTCAAAACCTGGGGGCTGAGCAACATATACTTCTTCCTCAAGCTTACCATTGAGGAATGCACTTTTCACATCCATTTGATATAAGATGATATCATGATGGTTAGTGTAAGCAAGTAATATGCGAATAGCCTCAAGTCTAGCAACAGGTGCAAAAGTTTCATCGAAATCAATTCCTTTAACCTGTGTGTAGCCTTGAGCTACTAGCCGTGCCTTATTCCTCACCACAAGGCCATTTTCATCTTGCTTGTTGCCGTAGATCCACTTTGTGCCAATGATATTATGCTTGCGAGGATCTGGGCGATTGACCAATTCCCAGACATTGTTCAGCTCGAACTGATGTAATTCTTCTTGCATAGCCTGAATCCACTCCGGCTCCAGAAATGCTTCATCTACCTTAGTGGGCTTTGTGATAGAGACAAAAGCATAGTGCCCACAAAAGTTAGATAAATGTGATGCTTTTAAGCGTGTGAGAGGACCTGGTGCGCTAATGTCATCGATGATCTTCTCCACTTGCACTTCTTTTGCAACGCGTGGATGAGTTGGTTGTCGCTGAGGATTTTGATCAGCATTTTCTTCAGCACCATTTTCCTCATCATGTTCTTCAGGTGCATCAGCTCGACGTTCTTCATGAACAGGAATGAATTCTTCAGCAGATTCTTCAGTCGGAATGACATCCTCAGTTGCCTTGAGTTTGATAGCATCTTCAGGTGTTGGTTCATTTAACACAAAAGGTAGGTGCTCTCTTTGCGAGCCATTAGTTTCATCGAACTGCACATCTACAGTGTCAAAAATCTTGTGAAGAACAATGTTGAAGACTCTGTAGGTGTGCGAGTCCTTTCCGTAACCAAACATAAAACCTTCATGTGCTTTCGGTGCAAATTTAGAGTTGTGGTGAGGATCTCTAATCCAACATTTAGCACCGAAGACTTTGAAATAACTCACATTGGGTTTCTTGTCAGGAGTTCATAGGCAGTCTTCTTGAAGAATTTGTGAAGATATACTCTGTTGATGATGTAGCAAGCAGTATCAATTGCATCAATCCAAAAATGCTGAGGCATTTTGTATTCATCAAGCATAGTGCGAGCCATCTCAACAAGAGTTCTGTTCTTGCGCTCCACGACGCCATTCTGCTGAGGAGTATAGGGAGCAGATAACTCATGAGTAATACCAAGTTCATCAAGATATGCATCAAGACCGGAATTCTTGAACTCAGTTCCATTGTCACTTCTGATATGCTTGATCTTCACACCAAAGTTGGTTGAAGCCCTCGAGGAAAATCGTTTGAAGACTTCCTGCACTTCATGTTTGTAAGTAACAATGTGTACCCATGTATATCGAGAATAATCATCAACAATGACAAAACCATATAGAGATGCATCATTAGTGACTACTGAGTAATGATTAGGTCCGAAGAGGTCCATGTGAAGCAATTTGAATGGACGGGTAGTGGTCATGATAGTCTTCGCTGGATGCTTGGCCTTGGTCATTTTTCCAGCTTCACAAGTGTAACGCCCCGAGACCGATGTGCCAGGTGTCGTTCAATTATTCGCTGTTGTTGCGTTGTCATTGCTTGCGTGTCATGCATTGCATATCATGTCATCATGCGCATTTCATTTGCATACGTGTTCGTCTCGTGCATCTGAGCTTTTTCCCCGTTGTCCGTTTTGCAATCTGGCGTTCCGTTCTCCTCCGGTGGTCATTTCTACCTTTCTTTCTTGTGTGGGGATTAAACATTTCCGGATTGGACCGAGACTTGCCAAGCGGCCTTGGTTTACTACCGGTAGACCGCCTGTCAAGTTTCGTATTATTTGGACTTCGTTTGATACTCCAACGATTAACCGAGGGACCGAAAAGGCCTCGTGTGTGTTGCAGCCCAACACCCTTTCATTTTGGCCCAAAACCCACCTAACTCTACTCCATCATCTCGGTCGTTCGATCACGATCGCGTGGCCGAAAACCGCACCTCATTTGGAGCTTCCTAGCTCCCTCTACCTCTATAAATACCCCACCCCGAAATTCGGATCTCTCACCCCCTCTCGAAACCCTAAAACTCCATCCGCCGCCGCCGGACAAAATCCGGGCAGCGGACGTGTCCGACCTCCGCCGCCAGCGCCACGTGGCGCCCCCTCATTCGCCCGCGCCCTCAGGTCCACTTCGCCGCGCCGCCGGGCCCGGAGAGCCCACGACCGGCCCCCGCGGCCCATTCAACGCCGCCGCCCGAGCCACGGGGAGACCAGATCCGCGCCGCCCGGTCCTCCCTTGCGCCGCCGCACGCCGTCTCGACGCCGGCCGCCCGCCGACGCCGCTCGCCGCCTCGTGCCCTGCCCGGCCCTGGCCACCGTTGAGCTCGCTGGATGCCGCCCCCGTCACCCTTCGCTTCCCGCCGCCGTCCCGGAGCGCAGCGGCCTCCATCCGACCCCAGGGAGGAGCCCCGGTGCCGCCCGCCCCAAGATCCGGCGCTGCCGCCTCGGTTCCTGCCGTCCCCGTCGCCGGAGTTCCCAGCGCGCCGCCGCCGGAGAGGATCGGGAGGAGCCCCGATCCGTCTGCGTTGACCGCGTCCCCGCTCTTGGGCCCCGCCGTGGCCTCCCAGGCCCAGCGTGCCGCCCCCGCCTTCGGCCCAGATCCGCGGCCAGCATCGCCGGCCCAGCTCCCCGCGGTCCAGCGCGAGCGCCCCGAGGCCCAGCTCCAGCAGGCCTCGCCTTGGCCTGCCTCCTCCTCCAGCCGGGGCGAAGCCCACTGGGTGAGCCGCCACCCGCCCCACCTTGTTTTTTTTTCATTCCTCTGGTTGGGCTGCCCAGTGCTCCAGTTCCTGTTTCGGCCCGCCTCGTTTTTTTCCGTCCTGGGAATTTGTCCAATTTTCCTGAGACAGCAGTTTTGCTGTTTAGTCCCCCTAGTTCATGCATTTAATAACTCACTAACCGTGCATCGGATTAAAATGATTTATATATGAAACTTGCTCAGAATTTTGTGTAGATTAATAATATCCAACTTTCATCTATGTTTGAAATGTTTGAAATGCTGTTTGATTAAATTTGCTCCTATGCCATGTTAAAATGATTTAATTCATAACTAAATAACCGTAACTCCGATTTTAATAAATTATATATGTAAATGGGGTAGGATTTTGCCTAGTTTAACATGGTGCACTCATCTTGCATGTTTAACAACTCTAAAATAATGTTTAGGGCAGAACAGTACCAAATCTATAATATGCATATGGGGAGTTTCCGAAATTGTTGTTCGTTGCTTCCGGCCTCATTTAAACTTGACTAGACAGGTAGTTTTACTTTGCTTCACCCTCTTGCCATGTTAACCAACATTTAATATTGTTGAGTACATAAACGAGATCAAACTAAATAACGTGTCGTGGTGTTTCATCAATATGCAACTCGTTGCGTATTGAGCTCCACTTAATTTGTAGTATTGTGTGTTGCAGTTTGCCACGCCATGCCTCTTTAAACCGGACATGCATCATACTTGATTGTGCATCTTGCCATGATTATGCTTGTGTGTTTACCATGTTGTTTGTTTCTTTCCAGTGTTGCTTCTTAGTTCTGGTAATGTTGCGATTGTGAGGATCCGTTCGACTGCTCCCGTTCGTCTTCTTCATGGACTCGTTCTTCTTCCTTGTGGGATTTCAGGCAAGATGACCGCTACCCTGGATCTCACTACTATCATTGCTATGCTAGTTGCTTCGTTCTATTGCTTTGCTGCGCTACCTATCACCTGTTTGTCGAGCCATCCCATATTGCCATGAACCTCTAACCTTTGACACCTTTCCTATGCAAACCGTTGTTTGGCTATGTTACCGCGTTGCTCAGCCCCTCTTATAGCGTGGCTAGTTGCAGGTGAAGTTGAAGATTTCTTCATGGTGGACAGGATTTTGGTTGGGATATCACAATATCTCTTATATTATTAATGCATCTATATACTTGGTAAAGGGTGGAAGGCTCGGCCTTATGCCTGGTGTTTTGTTCCACTCTTGCCGCCCTAGTTTCCGTCATACCGGTGTTATGTTCCCGGATTTTGCGTTCCTTACGCGGTCAGGTGATTCATGGAACCCCCTTGACAGTTCACTTTGAATAAAACTCCTCCAGCAAGGCCCAACATTGACTTTTACCATTTGCCTCACCACCACCTACTTTTCCCTTGGGAGTCGCTCTCTCGAGGGTCATCTTTATTATAGCCCCCCCGGGCCAGTGCTTGTCTAAGTGTTGGTCCGAACCAGAGCCACTTGCAGCGCCACCTCGGGGAAACTCGAGGGTTGGTTTTAGTTGTACGTAGTGTTCATCCAGTGTTGCCCTGAGAACGAGATATGTGCAGCTCCTATCGGGATTGTCGGTGCATCGGGCGGCTTTGCTGGTCTTGTTTTACCATTGTTGAAATGTCTTGTAAACCGGGATTCCGAGTCTGATCGGGTCTTCCTGGGAGATGGTCTATTCCTTCGTTGATCGCGAGAGCTTGTCATGGGCTAAGTTGGGACACCCCTGCAAGGTATAATCTTTCGAAAGCCGTGCCTGCGGTTATAGGCAGATGGGAATTTGTTAATGTCCGGTTGTAGATAACTTGACACCAGATCCGAATTAAAACGCATCAACCGCGTGTGTAGACGTGATGGTCTCTTCTCGACGGAGTCCTGGAAGTGAACACGGTTTCTGTGTTATGTTTGACGTAAGTAGGAGTTCAAGATCACTTCTTGGTCATTACTAGTTGACGACCGTTCCTCTTGCTCTCTTCTCGCTCTTATTTGCGTATGTAGCCACCATACATGCTTAGTCGCTGCTGCAGCCTCACCACTTTACCCCTTCCTTTCCTTTAAGCTTTGCTAGTCTTGATACCCATGGTAATGGGATTGCTGAGTCCTCGTGGCTCACAGATTACTACAACAACAGTTGCAGGTACAGGTTATGCGATGATCATGACGCGAGAGCGATGTTGCTTGTTTTGGAGTTTCTTCTTCTGCTTCTTCGATCAGGGGATAGGTTCCAGGTCGGCAGCCTGGGCTAGCAGGGTGGATATTGTTTGAGTTTCTGTTTATGATTCATCCATAGCCGGATGTTGTTCTTGTATGTTGTATTGTTGTATTCATGTGACATTGTATGTATCGGATGTATCCCCACTATTATGTAATGTTGATGTAATGATATCCACCTTGCAAAAGTGTCTTCAAGATGCGCTTCTATCCTTGGTGGGACCTTCGAGTTCCTTTAGGATAGGGTCGCATCTTGGGCGTGACAAGTTGGTATCAGAGCCTCGACCGACCCTAGGAGCCCCCTTGATTGTTGGCCATTGTTGAGTCTAGAAGAAAAACTATTTTGAGTCTTAGGATTATATATATCGGAGAGTAGGATTCTTTTTACTCCTCAGCCCATTCGTCGCTCTAGTGAGGTCTCCTGACGTAGATGTTTTGTCTTTCCTCTCCTCAAATTTCACTCAAAATTTTTTTTAGGATCACACGGGTATCTTGGAATCGTTCCGATGGTTTTGTGACGAGAACATTGTTCTTGGTGCCTCCTGACATTTAAGGGTTGTGGCAGTGTCCCGGGCAGTTGAGCTCTGAGGTGTTGTCGTCACAATTTTATCATTGCAGTTCTGGAATACCTGAGCTTTGCCGACATCGAAAATCTCTTTTATGCAGTTGTTGGTGAGATAACCCCGATAACCCAGTACTGGGGCGAGTTCAGGAGTATCGCCATAACTTGTATAACGGATGCTTTTCGAAGGTTGAGGTAGATGATTTCCGAAGGTTTCCTGGTTATGTGTTGAAGGATGGATACAGCTGGATGTAGGATTTGCTAGGTTTGGGTGAGATATTATGCTTCCCCTGTATCCCCAACACCTGATTGCATAACCGGAAAAATTTCGGGAGTTTCATAGGTGGGAATTCAAGTAGCTCTTAGGATATCTTTCCGACAGATGTATGATATGAAATTGGGGTTCGACGTCTAGTGGTCCGCCTATTCACGGTCGGTTTTACAGTGGTCTCGTTGTGTCTTAAAGAGTCCTTGGCTATGCCGACTCGGGGACGCTTCGTATGTCATGTGCACTGCCTTGTACATGATGGTGTTGTACGATCGAGCCCGTGTAGGCCCCACCACGAAAACTTTGGACGAATTCGCTATCATATGTTTGTTCCGGCTTATTTTGCAAGCCAATCCTTTGTTTTGTTTTTGAGTTGTGGTATTCGAGTTGCTTCAAAGTCAAATGTGGATTCCATACCTTTCCTAAACGGTGTTATCATACTCCGAAGCGAATACAAATCCTTCATGATAATCGAGATTGTCATGTCAATCCTTTTTACCGGTGTGTTTATCTTCAAGTGGATCCGAACATTTCAACATCCGCAAGATCCAATCTCAGCTTTCTCAATGGTGTTCGTTCATCCATCCCAAGTTGTCTTTGTTTTCCCGCCCTCCCTCCCTTGTTTTCTTCAAGGACTCAGATTTCTTAATCGAGTATCCATCTTATTGTTGTGAAACCTCTCCATTCTTTTCCTTCAATGTTCTTATCCGGTGATGCTCATGAAGATTTTAACGAAGTTTCTAGTTCACCATTATTCATTCTTTTTCTTCTCTGGCGGAACCAATTCAAGCTTTCGGTGTTGATCATATCTTTTCCTCGTTTCAAATACCTTCTCATGCCGGTGCACCTCATATTCATTCACTTCTCGCTATTTAATTGTTCCGGAGTGCCCAAGATATCTCGAAGATTCGTGTTTCCACTCTACATTCGTTCAAACTATTTCGAGGTTGTTTATCTCATTCAAGCCATTAAATTCAACCGGTGCAATCTCCTTTCTCAAGTAATCGTTCAACGGTGTTCCTTTTGAGTGGGCCCTAACCCACAGGTCTTTTCCCAGGATCTTACCTGACTCTCCTAATTCTCCCGGAGATATCCTTAAAATTCTTTTCGAAGTTTGACGTAAGAATGAGTTATCATCAGTCAAATGCCATCTCCTAGATCTTTCACAATTATTTTCATCGTTGGCTCAACCTCTTCATTTTGATTCTTCCGGAGTGTCTAAATTATTCATGGTGGTGTTTTCTCGTCGTCATTCTCAACATTTGAAGACCGAAGAAGAGTTTCTCTTTAATCTTGCTCCATTCTCTTCAAGATTCGTGGTTCAAGCTTGATACCATCCTCTCATAATTGTTTCGATTGTGAGTAATTCTTTTCACCTATCCGGAGTAATTCAGGAGTCTTTTCAGTTTGATTATCCGGAGCTCATCATTTCAGAAGACTTGTTCATTCTCAGCTTTCAGCCATTGTTCTCCAAATCTTACCGGTGCATCAGTCAAGTATCCTCTAATCAGTTCTTGATCTCTTCGTTCTGATGTATCTAAATCCCCTCAAGCTTCTTCGTGCATTTGCTAATTCTTCCCGGTGTTTTCTTTATCTTTTCTTCAATCATTTTCAATTCTTACAGTGGTTCGTTCAAGATTTCTTCTTCTTTCTTATCATATCAATTTATTCGTTGTTTCAACCCTTCCGGTGGTTCGTTCAATACCTTCTCGAGTTTATGTTATATCTCTCTTAATCCTTGATACGAGAATAAGTGATATGCCAAATCCGTTGATTGTCATCAATTTAAAATGTTGAAGGATACGCATAACATAATTCTTATTCTTGTTTCATCCAAGTGATTAATTCCCTATTCCGGAGGTTCATCAAAATTCTTGATTTCTTTTGTTCATCTTTCCTTTCCGGAGCTCCAAGTTATTTCAATTATATCACCAGGAGATTCATCTAAATCGTCGCAAGGCTTCGCTTGTGTTTTCAACTTCTCTTTCCGTTTTGATCATTCTTTTATTACCGGAGTTCTTCATGAAGGTTCTACATGATGATTCATCAAGGATTTTAATTCCTTCTCAAAGTTTTCATCGAGATTCTTTTAAGAAGCTCAAGCTTTCTTCATATTGTAATCCGGAGTGCAATTCTTTCTTCTGTATCATTGGAGGTGGTATTATGCCATTCTTGATATTTTGAATTCATGTTTCATGATCCACATGTTATCATGAATGAGATATTTTAAATCCATCAACCTCTTCGTTGGAGTTATCTTGGGTTATATTTCACCTAAAGCCTTCCCTACGGCTTGTTGCTATCTATGTTGGTTATAAATGACCCAAGTTATTCATTTATCCTCCCGGTGATTTAAACTTCTCATCTCCTTGTTGTTATCAATAGGATATATCATTCCTGTTAGTGGCAGAATTTCACCTAATAGTTTTGAGATGTTCTCCATAAGCCCACTACAACCCTGTTCTTTTCATTGTTGGGTTTTTTTTCAACAACTCCGTTCGACCCTTCTCCTAAGGATGCCTTCTCAAGCTCTTTTGGCAGAAGTTGGCATTTTCTCGTCATTTCTCCTATTTCAAATATCCATATTCTATTCTTTCGTTCCGGAGGCATTGTGATGTCGCTCTCTTCGACCCATCATCTTGTTTTGCCAAGATCATGTTCAATTCCTTCCATTTCCAACCGGAGTGTTGACGTAATTGATCTTTATCGTTCCTTGTACTTCTCGTTTTCTACCGGAGTGCTTGCATGTACTTCTTGTTCATTGCAACCCTTTTTCTCATGTCTTTCAACCTACAGGGTTCACATGATGTTCCTTGTTCCTTTTTCCTAACGGAGTGTTTTCCACTTCGTTCATCTTCAATGTATTCTTTTCTTTCAATTTGTTCAACCTCGCAAGGTTCGTGGTTTCACTCGTTTGTCAGAGAAGCAACTTAGTTTACCTCTTCTCTTTCTCTTCCGTTTTCCCTCCGGTGCCATTCTAGATCTCGGGACGAGATCCTCTCATAGTGGTAGAGTGTTGTAACGCCCCGAGACCGATGTGCCAGGTGTCGTTCAGTTATTCGCTGTTGTTGCGTTGTCATTGCTTGCGTGTCATGCATTGCATATCATGTCATCATGCGCATTTCATTTGCATACGTGTTCGTCTCGTGCATCTGAGCTTTTTCCCCGTTGTCCGTTTTGCAATCCGGCGTTCCGTTCTCCTCCGGTGGTCATTTCTACCTTTCTTTCTTGTGTGGGGATTAAACATTTCCGGATTGGACCGAGACTTGCCAAGCGGCCTTGGTTTACTACCGGTAGACCGCCTGTCAAGTTTCATATTATTTGGACTTCGTTTGATACTCCAACGGTTAACCGAGGGACCGAAAAGGCCTCGTGTGTGTTGCAGCCCAACACCCTTTCATTTTGGCCCAAAACCCACCTAACTCTGCTCCATCATCTCGGTCGTTCGATCACGATCGCGTGGCTGAAAACCGCACCTCATTTGGAGCTTCCTAGCTCCCTCTACCTCTATAAATACCCCACCCCGAAATTCGGATCTCTCTCCCCCTCTCGAAACCCTAAAACTCCATCCGCCGCCGCCGGACAAAATCCGGGCAGCGGACGTGTCCGACCTCCGCCGCCAGCGCCACGTGGCGCCCCCTCATTCGCCCGCGCCCTCAGGTCCACTTCGCCGCGCCGCCGGGCCCGGAGAGCCCACGGCCGGCCCCCGCGGCCCATTCAACGCCACCGCCCGAGCCACGGGGAGACCAGATCCGCGCCGCCCGGTCCTCCCTTGCACCGCCGCACGCCGTCTCGACGCCGGCCGCCCGCCGACGCCGCTCGCCGCCTCGTGCCCTGCCCGGCCCCGGCCACCGTTGAGCTCGCCGGATGCCGCCCCCGTCACCCTTCGCTTCCCGCCGCCGTCCTCCATCCGACCCCAGGGAGGAGCCCCGGTGCCGCCCGCCCCAAGATCCGGCGCCGCCGCCTCGGTTCCTGCCGTCCACGTCGCCGGAGTTCCAAGCGCGCCGCCGCCGGAGAGGATCGGGAGGAGCCCCGATCCGTCTGCGTTGACCGCGTCCCCGCTCTTGGGCCCCGCCGTGGCCTCCCAGGCCCAGCGTGCCGCCCCCGCCTTCGGCCCAGATCCGCGGCCAGCATCGCCGGCCCAGCTCCCCGTGGTCCAGCGCGAGCGCCCCAAGGCCCAGCTCCAGCAGGCCTCGCCTTGGCCTGCCTCCTCCTCCAGCCGGGGCGAAGCCCACTGGGTGAGCCGCCACCCGCCCCACCTTGTTTTTTTTTCATTCCTCTGGTTGGGCTGCCCAGTGCTCCAGTTCCTGTTTCGGCCCGCCTCGTTTTTTTTTCGTCCTGGGAATTTGTCCAATTTTCCTGAGACGGCAGTTTTGCAGTTTAGTCCCCCTAGTTCATGCATTTAATAACTCACTAACCGTGCATCGGATTAAAATGATTTATATATGAAACTTGCTCAGAATTTTGTGTAGATTAATAATATCCAACTTTCATCTATGTTTGAAATGTTTGAAATGCTGTTTGATTAAATTTGCTCCTATGCCATGTTAAAATGATTTAATTCATAACTAAATAACCGTAACTCCGATTTTAATAAATTATATATGTAAATGGGGTAGGATTTTGCCTAGTTTAACATGGTGCACTCATCTTGCATGTTTAACAACTCTAAAATAATGTTTAGTGCAGAACAGTACCAAATCTATAATATGCATATGGGGAGTTTCTAAAATTGTTGTTTGTTGCTTCCGGCCTCATTTAAACTTGACTAGACAGGTAGTTTTACTTTGCTTCACCCTCTTGCCATGTTAACCAACATTTAATATTGTTGAGTACATAAACGAGATCAAACTAAATAACATGTCGTGGTGTTTCATCAATATGCAACTCATTGCGTATTGAGCTCCACTTAATTTGTAGTATTGTGTGTTGCGGTTTGCCACGCCATGCCTCTTTAAACCGGACATGCATCATACTTGATTGTGCATCTTGCCATGATTATGCTTGTGTGTTTACCATGTTGTTTGTTTCTTTCCGGTGTTGCTTCTTAGTTCTGGTAATGTTGCGATTGTGAGGATCCGTTCGACTGCTCCCATTCGTCTTCTTCATGGACTCGTTCTTCTTCCTTGCGGGATTTCAGGCAAGATGACCGATACCCTGGATCTCACTACTATCATTGCTATGCTAGTTGCTTCGTTCTATCGCTTTGCTACGCTACCTATCACCTGTTTGTCGAGCCATCCCATATTGCCATGAACCTCTAACCTTTGACACCTTTCCTATGCAAATCGTTGTTTGGCTATGTTACCGCGTTGCTCAGCCCCTCTTATAGCGTGGCTAGTTGCAGGTGAAGTTGAAGATTTCTTCATGGTGGACGGGATTTTGGTTGGGATATCACAATATCTCTTATATTATTAATGCATCTATATACTTGGTAAAGGGTGGAAGGCTCGGCCTTATGCATGGTGTTTTGTTCCACTCTTGCCGCCCTAGTTTCCGTCATACCGGTGTTATGTTCCTGGATTTTGCGTTCCTTACGCGGGCGGGTGATTTATGGGACCCCCTTGACAGTTCGCTTTGAATAAAACTCCTCCAGCAAGGCCCAACATTGACTTTTACCATTTGCCTCACCACCACCTACTTTTCCCTTGGGAGTCGCTCTCTCGAGGGTCATCTTTATTATAGCCCCCCCCCCCCGGGCCAGTGCTTGTCTAAGTGTTGGTCCGAACCAGAGCCACTTGCAGCGCCGCCTCGGGGAAACTCGAGGGTTGGTTTTAGTTGTACGTAGTGTTCATCCGGTGTTGCCCTGAGAACGAGATATGTGCAGCCCCTATCGGGATTGTCGGCGCATCGGGCGGCTTTGCTGGTCTTGTTTTACCATTGTCGAAATGTCTTGTAAACCGGGATTCCGAGTCTGATCGGGTCTTCCTGGGAGAAGGTCTATTCCTTCGTTGATCGCGAGAGCTTGTCATGGGCTAAGTTGGGACACCCCTGCAGGGTATAATCTTTCGAAAGCCGTGCCTGCGGTTATAGGCAGATGGGAATTTGTTAATGTCCGGTTGTAGATAACTTGACACCAGATCCGAATTAAAATGCATCAACCGCGTGTGTAGCCGTGATGGTCTCTTCTCGGCGGAGTCCGGGAAGTGAACACGGTTTCTGTGTTATGTTTGACGTAAGTAGGAGTTCAGGATCACTTCTTGGTCATTACTAGTTGACGACCGTTCCTCTTGCTCTCTTCTCGCTCTTATTTGCGTATGTAGCCACCATACATGCTTAGTCGCTGCTGCAGCCTCACCACTTTACCCCTTCCTTTCCTTTAAGCTTTGCTAGTCTTGATACCCATGGTAATGGGATTGCTGAGTCCTCGTGGCTCACAGATTACTACAACAACAGTTGCAGGTACAGGTTATGCGATGATCATGACGCGAGAGCGATGTTGCTTTTTTTGGAGTTTCTTCTTCTGCTTCTTCGATCAGGGGATAGGTTCTAGGTCGGCAGCCTGGGCTAGCAGGTTGGATATTGTTTAAGTTTCTATTTATGATTCATCCGTAGCCGGATGTTGTTCTTGTATGTTGTATTGTTGTATTCATGTGACATTGTATGTATCAGATGTATCCCCACTATTATGTAATGTTGATGTAATGATATCCACCTTGCAAAAGCGTCTTCAAGATGCGCTTCTATCCTTGGTGGGACCTTCGAGTTCCTTTAGGATAGGGTCGCATCTTGGGCGTGACAACAGGCACCGCATAAGTGATCCTTGAGGAATTTGACATTCTCAATGCCAATGACATGCTTCTTCTTCGCAAGCGTGTTCAAATTCTTCATGCCTGCGTGACCAAGTCGTCGATGCCATAGCCAGCCTTCTAAAGCTTTTGCAAGTAGACATACGGCTGGTTGTGGTCCTGTAGAGAAATCAACAATATACAGATCTCCTCTTCTAAAGCCTTCGAAGACTTTGGAATTGTCAGCTTCCATAATCACAACATAGCGATATTTGCCGAAGACAACAACCATATCAAGATCACAAAGCATTGAGACTGACATGATATTGTATCCCAAGGACTCAACAAGCATGACTTTGTCCATGTGCTTATCCTTAGAGATAGCAACCTTACCAAGACCCAATACCTGACTTTTGCCTTTGTCAGCAAAGATGATATGCTTCAGAGGTGACGGTGATAAGGGAGCATCCATCAATAGATTCTTGTCACCAGTCATGTGATTTGTACATCCACTATCGAGGACCCATTCAGTGGTTTTGGGTTGATCATCCTGCAGATGAATTAGTGTAGCTTACAATCTCATATGCTTCATTAGTGAAGAATATGATATCAAGTTCATCAGATGAATTTCATCAAGCAGTAAACATATATAGCAGTATGAGGACGGGTGAAATGAAAGTTCATTTCATCATGATTTGCCTGCGTCCTTTCAGGCAGTTTCGTCAGGTCCCCAGCAAATTCTTCAGACGTTAGAGCACGTCTGGAGACCTGACCCTGCAGAACAGATTAGTTCTTTTTCTTCACCACCCACATCTGGAGGGGTGGCAAAGAGTTCATCATTCTGCGAGCACCATATGAGAAAGGTGGCAAAGATGCCAAACCATTTCGTTTCACATAAGAGGGGTTAGGGTAAGCATATGAATAAGCAGAGTAATTCTTCGAGGACTTATGAACATAATGGTTTGAAGAATAATGCACATATTCATAGCCCTTAGCTCTACCCTGCGAGACAGAGTTGTTAGCACGATGATAATCATATGAGGACTTTGATCCAGTTGAGGAATTTGATCCATGTGAAGAGTTTGGTCCATAAGAGGACTTGGATCCATATGAAGAATTTGGTCCATATGAAGAATTTGATCTGGGGTTCCTGTTCTTCACAGGTGGTGTCATGAGGACATTCACCTGAAGACTTTCAACACAACTTTTGGGAACCCATATTTTCTTCATAGGGGAACCGTTCCTGCAGTTAGTGCCAACATATCTAGCAAATACTTCACCATTCTGA
This sequence comes from Triticum aestivum, assembly GCF_018294505.1. Taxonomy (NCBI): domain Eukaryota; kingdom Viridiplantae; phylum Streptophyta; class Magnoliopsida; order Poales; family Poaceae; genus Triticum; species Triticum aestivum. The sequence continues at coordinate 266,658,899 of NC_057807.1, read as the reverse complement.
TTTTTGAACAGTTTATAGTTGGAGTCAAATGACTCATCAGAAGAATGAGGAGATTCACATGTAAAGCTAGATAAGTTAGATGGATCAACTGGAGGTCCCTTTGCAGCAACCCATGAGGTTTTGGGGTACTGCTCAGGCTTCCAATATGTTCCATCAGCATTGAGTTTCCTCTCAAAGGCAATACCCTCTTTCCTAGGGTTTCTGTTGAGGATCTGCTTTTTGAGCACATCACAAAGTGTCTGATGCCCTTTGAGGCTTTTGTACATGCCTGTCATGTACAGTTCCTTCAGCCCTGCATTGTCAGTGATACTAGCAATGTCCTCAGATGAGGAATTAGTGATAGCAGAGGCAGATGAAGAATTTGTAATAGTTGAAGCATTTGAACATTCAGGTGAAGAATTAGCAGATTCACGTTCAATGCACTTTAAGCATGGGGGAACAAATTCTTCCTGAGAAGCGCTGATTTGTTGAGCTAGTAATGAATCGCGCTCCTTCTGAAGATCTTCATAACACACTCTTAGCTTTTCAAGATCTTCCTTTCTTTGAAGAGATTCAAGAGAAAGCTTCTCGTTATCTTGCTTTTCTTGAAGAAATTCATAAGAAAGTTTCTCATGATCAGACAAGAGAGAGTTATGATGACCTTGAAGGTTATCAAACCTAGAATGAAGTCTCTGAAGATTTTCAGTCAAGGCTTTAGTGCGATCCATTTCTTCACCCAACATATCGTCACTTTTATCTAGCATGTTTTGAACCTTTTCAAGAGCCCGTTGTTGTTTCACAGCAATCTTAGCAAGTTTAGAGTAGCTGGGCTTGAGATCCTCATCAGATTCATTTTCACTAGATTCAGAGGAGTTGTATTTGAGTACCTTAGCACCTTTCGCCATGAAGCAATAGGTGGGAGCGTAGCCATCATTATCTTCATCAGGCTTGTCGGTGGAGTCAGTTTCTTCAGTGTTGAAGATGGACTTGCTGACGAAGGCAGTAGCAACGGCCAGACTCGCCACACCAGACTCAGATTCTTCAGACGCCTCCTCTTCATCATTTTCCTCAGATTCAGCTTCAGAGTCCATCTCCTTGCCAATGAATGCCCGAGCCTTCTTGGAGCTGCTCTTCTTGTGAGATGAAGACTTCGAGGATTTTGATGACGAAGATTTTGACGATTTCTTCTTCTTCTTCGCATCATCAGAACTGTAATCCTTGTATTTCTTCTTCTTCATTTCCTTTTCCCACTGAGGACAATCTTGAATATAGTGACCAGGCTTCTTGCATTTGTGGCAAAGCCTTCTCTTATAGTCACTGGATGAGGAATCATTGCCTCTTGAGGATTTTCCAAAGCGACCACGTCTTGTGAACTTCTGGAATTTCTTCACAAGCAGTGCTAGATCCTGGCTCAGTTCTTCAGGATCACCAAGGCTACTACCAGAATCCTCATATTCAGAGTCAGACACAGCCTTGGCCTTCAGGGCACGTGGTTTGCCATAGTTTGAACCATAGAGATCTCTCTTTTCAGCAAGCTGGAACTCGTGAGTGTTTAGCCTTTCGAGGATATCAGCAGGATCAAGCGACTTGTAGTCAGCACGTTCTTGTATCATCAGTCCCAGAGTATCAAATGAGGAATCAAGCGATCTCAACAGTTTCTTCACAACTTCATGATCAGTGATGTCAGTGGCACCGAGGGCTTGAAGCTCATTTGAGATGTCAGTGAGGCGATCAAAGGTTTGTTGGACATTCTCATTGTCGAGTCTTTTGAAGCGGTTGAAGAGATTCCGAAGAACATCGACTCGAGAGTCACGCTGAGTTGAAACTCCTTCATTTACTTTGGACAGCCTATCCCAGATAAGCTTAGCAGTTTCCAAAGCACTCACTCTTCCATACTGTCCTTTGCTCAGATGACCACATATGATATTCTTCGCTTGAGAATCGAGTTGTTTGAATCTCTTCACATCGGTAGCGTTCAGTGAGGGAGTGACAGAGGGGACACCATTTTCCACAACATACCAGAGATCGTTATCAATTGCCTCAAGATGCATTCGCATCTTGTTCTTCCAGTAGGGGTAGTCCGTTCCATCAAAGGTAGGACACCCAGCCGAGACCTTGATCATACCTGCGGTCGACATAACTAAAACTCCAGGCGGTTAAACCAAAATCACACAGAACAAGGGAGTACCTTGCTCTGATACCAATTGAAAGTGCGTTATATCGACTAGAGGGGGGTGAATAGGCGATTTTTATGAATTCTTCACTGAGGAATTTGCTGGTGAGGAAATTCCTTAGCGAAGAACTACTTGCAGCGGAATAAGTACTCAGAAGTAAACATAACAGGATACAAACATAGTCATCATGATGAAATGAAGACTAGCACAGAGTACAGAAAGCGTAAACACAGGATAACAAGATGAAGACAAACAGACTGAAGAAATTGAACTGAGGAATTTGTGAAAGTCTTCAGTCAAAGTCTTCAAGCACAGATATGAACAACATACAACACAGTAATGAGGAAATGAAAGAGTTGAGGAAATAGAACCAGTTAGTTGGTGAAGACAATGATTTGGTAAACCAGTTCCAACTGCTGTCTCAGTTGTACGTCTGGTTGGAGCGGCTGAGTATTTAAACTCGAGGACACGCAGTCCCGGACACCCAGTCTCTGAGCCGCAACTCAGGACACCCAGTCCTCACCGTATTCTCCTTGAACTAAGACCACGCAGGCCTCGTCCAATCACTCGTGGTAAGTCTTCAGGTGACTTCCAAACCTTCACAGACTTGGTCACTCGGCGATCCACAATTCCTCTTGGATGCTCTAGACCTTGACGCCTAACCGTCTGGAAGAAGCACAGTCTTCAAAGGTAACAAGCGTCGGATCCACGCAGGATCAATTTCTTCAGTGATGCTCAATCACTTTGGGTTTGTGGGGGTTTGGTTTTGGGATTTTCCTCACTTGATGATTTTCGCTCAAAGTCCTCGGAGGATGGGTTGCTCTCAGATGACAAGTGTCAAGTTCTCTCGGAGCAGCCAACCAACTAGTGGTTGTAGGGGGCGGCTATTTATAGCCTAGGGAGCAGCCCGACATGATAAGACATAAATGCCCTTCAATGATATGACCGTTAGGTGGATAAGATATTTTGGACAGCCGGCGCGCAGCACAGCAACGGTCGGAAATTTGACTCTCAAATTCCTCAGGGCTATCATGTTCCTCACTGTGTAGGCAATTCGCACTGGCGAATTCCTAACTCCTCAGTCAGAGCAAAGTCCTCAGTGACCAGAAGAACTGCGTCTCTGTCACTGAAGAAATTGACTGAACTGTATGAGATTTCCAATGGCTTCACTCGAAGGGATTGGTAGGTGTAGGATTTTGAGTTGAGCATCACATGGAAATTTTTCCTTACTATTTCCTCGACCCCCTTTAACAGTACGGTGTTTCCTATGACTCAAGAAAGAGAAAATGAAACTACGAAAACAAAAGTCTTCACGCCTCATATTCCTCGAATGAATACCAAGTCTTCAAGGTCACACCAATTTCTTCACTTTCAAAGTCTTCAGAAAGTCTTCAGAATATCAAAGTCTTTAGTCGAAGAACTTCATTTTTAGGGGTCGACTTTCTCTGTAAATATCAAACTCCTCATAGACTTATAGACCTGTGTACACTCACAAACGCATCAGTCACTTAACCTATAAGTCTTCAATACACCAAAATCACTAAGGGGCACTAGATGCACTTACATAGAGCATTACAAAATATTTAATTATGTGGCAAGAAAGTCCAAATAGATTCAATTGAATTAAGTGAACAATCTGATCATAAAGTGAGAATTCATCATTTTCTAACAAACACACCATTGATTACATCGAGTTGATCTCGATCAAGGACGAGAACATGACATTGAAGATCCAAAAGATAAAGAGAGAACCATCTAACTACTACTATGGACCCATGGGTCCTAAAGGAAACTACTTACACATGGTCATGGAGGCAGCAAGGTTCATCAAGATGGCTCCGACAATGGCTTCCTCCTCCGATAGAGCTCCGGAACAGGGCTCTAGATGGTATCTCTTCGGAATAGAGGCTTGCGGTGGCGATAAAAATTCTTTTAGGGGCACAATAGATGGTTTCAATATTTATAGGGAATTATGACAGAGGAATCAGGTCAAGGCGGTGCTTGTGGGCCCCACACGGACGAGGGGGCGGCCACCCCTGGGCTCCTCGTGGCTTGTCTCGATCTCTCCTAAAACTTACAACATTTCTTGTTGCCCAAAAAAACCGTGTTAAATCAACAACGTATTTTGACCTCCATAGATATTGATTTCATGTGAAACCAAAAACAAACAGAAAACATGAACTTATATTGGGCACTAAATTAATAGATTAGTCCATAAAAATAATACAAATTACTATAAAAGTATATCATACTAATAATATAATAGCATGCAACAATCAAAAATTATAAATATGTCTGAGACGTATCAACGGCGACTGCGCACCCACCCTCACCCGTCACAACAATGGCCATGGCTGGTTCTAACTTTTTATTTCGTCGGTTCCAGCAACCTCCATCGTCGGTCCCAGCAACCTCATTCCCGGCTGTAGCATATGCCATTTCTGGTCCCGGGATCTCAGTCGGCTGCTCCCAACTCTGCGCCCTACTGGTTGCAACATCCCTGGCCTACAGCTCCGAGTTGCGCCCTTCGTTGTCCTCCTTACAACAACGCCACCTCCCCTCGCAGCACGGACATGGGAGGGAGGAACCGGCTTTGCAACTCCCTCCCCTGGCCCAGTCTCGGTGGCTTCTAGCATTATATGCCAACGATCCGGAGAGTGGAAAGGCAGTGGTGGGAATGCGACTCACCGAAGAAGATCACCAGATGAAAATGAGATGCGAAGATGGAAGATTCATGCCGCATCAAGCGATGGGGGACCGGTGGCTACAGGCAGGAGAAAGAAACAGGACGATGCAGTGGACAGGGGATCCTATTTGACGCTCGTGAGCGTCCAAACGTCGGGGCTTCGCTGAAGGCGCTCCGAGTTGGGTCGGCCCAGGTGCGCATCGCTGTTTTTTCTATTCCTGTTTCTTTTTGTTTTCTGGTTCCCTTTTTATTTCCTTTATTTTCTTTTTTACTTTGTTCTCTTTTCAAATTTGTGTTCTATCATTAGAACAAACATATGAATTCCAAAAAACATTTTTATACAAAACTGTTCAATGTAAATTTAAATATCGTTCAAAGCATATCACAAAATGTTAAATGTGTATTTAAAAAAATTTCAGCACATAGTAAAAAAATGTTCAATAAATATTTTAGAAATTGTTCAACATGTATTTAAGTATTGTTCAGCGTATATTACAAAAATGTTCAATTTGTATTTAGAAATTGCTCAGCATATATAAAAAATGTTCAATATATATTTTACAAAATATAACGTATATAAAAATCAATAAACGTTTTGAATTTCAAAATTTTGTTCACGTTTTCAATAATTTTTCAGGTTTTAACTTTTTGATATTTATTCACCATTTTTAAATATATTTCACGAAAATAGTTCACATTTGTTTGCAAGAATTGTTGGAAATTTTGAAGGAAAAAAACAGATTTGTCGTTGTACATTGTACATAAAGGGTTGCGCTGCAATTGTGCCATACTCAGGAGCTAGGTCAGGTGGTTTGCATCGCCCCTACCAAGCGTGGGGTCGCGCGTTCGACACTGTTGTGTGCGCATTTTTTTAGTCATTTTTACTCATTGCCTGGTTATGAGCCGGCCCGTTTGCCCGAGCTTTTCAGCAAAAGCTCTACTGTTGGACGCCCGCGAGCGTCCAATAGGATGGGAGTTCCTATTGCCTTGCCGAGCGGACGCACAGGTGCGATTCCAGCTCGGCCGGCCATTAGCGTAATACAGTGAAAAATCCAGTTCCTATGCGCTGCTCGTTGCGGCGAATTGCCGAGCGGACGCACAGGCGCGATTCCAGCTGGGCCGACCCATTAGCGTAACACAATGAAAAATCCCCAAAAGTGTGCTAGATTTGTCGTTGTACATTGTACTTAAAGGTTTGCGCTGCAATTGTGCCATACTCAGGAGCTAGGTCAGGTGGTTTGCATCGCCCCTACAAAGCGTGGGGTCGCGCGTTCGACACTGTTGTGTGCGCATTTTTTTAGTCATTTTTACTCATTGCCTGGTTATGGGCCGCCCCGTTTGCCCGAGCTTTTCAGCGAAAGCTCTACTATTGGACGCCCGGGAGCGTCCAATAGGAGGGGAGTTCCTATTGCCTTGCCGAGTGGACGCACAGGCGTGATTCCAGCTGGGCCGGCCCATTAGCGTAACACAGTGAAAAATCCAGTTCATATGCGCTGCTCGTTGCGGCGAATTGCCGAGCGGACGCACAGACGCGATTCCAGCTGGGCCGGCCCATTAGCATAACACAGTGAAAATCCCCAAAAAGTGTGCTAGACGGAGGGATCGAACAGGGACCTCCTGTTTGCTTATGTGCGAGCCTAGTCAACGGGATAGATGAGCTTCTGGGTTTACTATGGCGTGCGAAGCTAAAGGTAATATAGATCCAAGCATTTTTGTCAAAGTCTGAACGTGAACATTATTTTAGAAATAAGTTTTTCCAAAGAGAGCACTTTTCAACTTTGAGAAGAAGAAAAAAAGCTCAAACATTTCTTGAATATCCGAACAAATTTTTGATAAACTGAACATTTTTTAGAAAATCACGAACATTATTGAATATGTGAACAAATTTTTATTAAAGGGGACATTTTTTGAAACTCTGAACAATAATTTGGAAATGTGAATAGTTTTGGAATCCGTCAACAATTTTTGAAACAAGAACATTTTTTCAAACTCATAACAAAATTTGAAAATGAAAACATTTTTTAAGTTATTGAACACATTTTGAGAAATATGAACAACGTTTATGAAATGAAGAACATTTTTTAGAACTGTGAAATATTCTACAAAGGAAAATGGAACAGGAGGAAATAAGCAGAAAAAACGAGAAAAGAAGATGAACATTTGTCAAATTCGTTAGCATTTTTAAAAAATATCAAACATTTTTTTAAACTCCCAAACAAAATTAGAAACAAACACATTCTTGAAAATTGCAACAATATTTGAAATAGAAACAATTTTTTAAACTACCGAACAAAATTGAAAAACACGAATATTTTTCTTAAATTTGTGACTGAATTTTTAAAGAGGAACATTTTTACAAACTACTGAACAAAATTTGAAAACATGAACATTTTTTGAATTTTGTGAACAAAATTTGAGAACTATAAATATTTTGAACTTGTGAACAAAATTTAAGAACTAGAATAAATGTTTGAAAGAAAGAAATTTAGATAGCAGGAACATTTTTTAAGATTGAAGAACAAATTTTGAAATTTAGAACCTTTTAAATATCTCAAACAAGTTTGGAAATTCAAAAAAAAAATCAATACATGAACAATATTTTGAAAACCGGAACATATTTTAAACAATTTGAACATATTTTTCAATTAGCAAACAATTTTTAAAATTCAAACATTTTTTAAAGAACGATAGATTTTACATGCAAATAAAATTTGAATAGTTTGAACATTTTTAAAATTATGAAAAATGAAAAATTGAAGACAAAGGGAAAAATAAAGAAAAAAACAGAAAAAAAGATGAAAAAGAAAACTTGAAAAATAGAAAAGGAACGAACAGGAAAAGATAGAGAAGAAAAAATAAACAGGAAAAAGGAAAACGAAAAACGAAAAAGAAACAGAAATGTTAGGAAGCTCCTAGAAGAATCCCAAAGCCGAAAAAAAAAGGCTGGGAACAAGCGAGAAGGCTCCTGAAACCGGAATTGTCGAAACATTTTACGGGCCGGCCCACGCGTCGTTCGATCTCCCTATGCGTCCGCCCGGCAACTTTCCGCATCTAGCGGCAAATAGGATATTCCCAATAGAAGACTATGCCTAAATTTTTTTCTGAGTCGACTTAGAAACATAAGCCTGCACGTCAAATGGACCGACATTCTTTTGGGCTCTGGATTTCTGGATAATTACCGGATTGGTTAGATCCATCCCAAACAAAGCACACCTTGGCCCAAGTAACAGACGTCCACGTCTTAGGGCCCGCCATCACTCTCTACCTGTCGTCGTCTTCGTCTTCACGCGAGAAATATATTCTCCGGTGCTTTCCCTTTCTTTCTCTCTCTCTCTTTTCTCCTCTCTCTGCGCGCGGAGCAAGATTCCACTCTCGATACCTCGGAGTTATCGCGCACCGAGCAGCAGATTATCCCCTCCCTGCAGGCATCGCGCTGCTTCTCCAAGTTAGTATCTGATCCTAATCAGCTCTGTTGTCTTTCCCCGCACCCGGGCCAAATTTGTTCCGCTGATCCATCATGGCGTGCTTTGTTGGATTGGAATTGGATCAGTTAGCACATTTTACTGGGAAACCAGTGACGTGCTATTAGCGTAGGTTTCATCTCGTCCTGAGAACGAAGCGGAATTCGCGGATTTCTTGCTTGTTTTGGGGTTTCGGGTGTTTTATGCGGTCCGCGTTTGAGCAATTGGGGGGTGCGATGAGATAGACTGGTGCTCCACTGATTTAATTTAGAATTGGGATGATCTGTGTATCCGTTTATTTAGGTTCTACATACGATTGTATCGTTCTGGTTCAGACTACAGAGTTTTGGGTCTGCGGTAGATGTATATTTGGCTAATAATTGTATTCCTTTTGCTGCCGTATTTACTTTCTAAGTTCGTGTCAGTACGCGTGCTCTCTTTTCTACTGCTTGAAACTCTATAATCTTAGAGGATGTGTTATTATTTTTTTTCAAATGGGTCTTTCATTTTCTTTAACTTACCCCTCCTGGTAATAATCTACCAAATGTTAGTCCAGTACTCAGTTTATGACTTGGGCGCAGAGGTTTTTGTCTCCAATCTAGGGAAGTAGTTTCATTGATGCTGTATAATTGATTCTTCAAAATGATGTTTGACATTTGAAAAATAACTCATGTGTACATTCCATGAAGTATGAGCAACACTTTTTGGGAGAAAAACATGTCCATTTGTGTGCTGTACAAAAAAAAAGAGTGGCAGAGTAAAATAGCATACAATTTTTTAGGTGCTGCACACAAATTGGCTTGCTGACCATTTGCATGTCCATACTTTAATTCCATGATGTATGTACAAAGTTATTCGTGCAGCACAGTATATGAAGAATGGTCCTACCTGAGATTTTGTGGCACTGCCTCACTGGTGCCATATGAATTTTCCATAGGAAGTGTATTTGCAGTATTTCATAATGATTATGCTATTCTTTTCTCGTATAGGATCATATATATTTTTATTACCTTTCCTGTTGTTTGGTTCATTTTTTCCTTCTTCAAGTCAGTGGGTTAGGATAAGGTTGCACCTGCCTTTTGGGTTTGGTTTCAGTTTTGAGTTTAGTGTCTAGTCAGCAGTCACAACCATCAGTGTACAATTTTTTGGACGGGTTGCCCTTTATCTTTTATTTGTTGGAATTCGAAGTTGGACAAAATACATATGATAGTGCACGTTGAACTACATTCTTCACTAACTGATAATTTTTCTGAGCTTGCTCTATCATATGTATATTGGATCTTAATTAAATCTTTCCATATTGCAGTAAGATTGCCTGCTTGAATTAATCAAAATCTGAATATTTTTTGCACAAGGATTACCAAAATCAGAAAGCTTACTGTTTCATGCTATCAACGACTGATCATCAATAGTGTCATTGGTCAAACATAAAACAGGCAAAATGAGCTCTGAAGGCGGTGGCACCGCCATCACAGGCAAGAAGCGGAACAGGGCCCAAATTCAGACACTAGTCAGGGAAGGCTCTCTCTATAACCTCACCCTCAGTGAGGTTGAAAGCCACCTCGGTGCGCCACTTCTTAGTATGAACCTTGATGACTTTGTGAGGAGTGTTCTTCCAGATGAGAAGAACCTTCCATTACCAAATGGCGCTGGGAATTCAGGCAGTCAAAGCACGTCAGCTTTTGGTTTGGAACGTCAGGGCAGCAGCATTACTGTGCCCCTGCCATTGAGCAAGAAGACAGTGGATGAAATTTGGAGAGACATCCAGCAGGAAGAGGAGAGTAGTGATGATGAGAAAAGGAGTTCAGGTTGTGAGGCACAGATGTCGTTTGGGGAGATAACACTTGAGGAGTTCTTGCAAAGGGCTGGCATTGTTACTGGGCAGTATCAGAAGGATGCTGAGGAGTTAATTGATCTTGTAGGAACTGGAGAAAGTGCTCATATGATGACCAGAGTGCAGGATTTCCCACAGGGAACAAGTGCAATTGATGCGTATATTGTACGTCAGTCGATTGCGCAACCGCTGAGTGTTGCAATCCCTTCGACAATGGATTCCATCTACCCAGATCGTCAAATGAGTATTTCGTCATCTCTAGAACTTTCTGATCTTCAAAGTCCTAGTCGTAAGAGAATGTCTTCCCAGGATGTGGTATACAAGGTTGCTGATCGGAGGCAGAAGAGGATGATCAAGAACCGAGAATCGGCTGCACGTTCAAGAGCTAGGAAACAGGTTTATTTTTCTGACTCTTTACAATTCAAGTCATGACTATAGAACTTGTTTAGCACTTTAGAATGATATAAAAGTTTCTATGAGATTTAGAAACATACTAATAGAGGAAAAGGTGAATTAGCTCTCCTGTAGGAGCATGGTCCAGTTAGCAAGGAGCCTAGCAAGCAATCTCTAATTAGCACAACTCCCAAAAGCTAGTTTTTTTTGTAAGAAAGACCTTTATTTGGTTACTCTGCACAAGAACAGAACTAACATCCCCTCTTTAGATTAGAACACACTATAATAGGTTAGTTTGCCTATTTTGCACCTACATAACCCCCCTATTTTACTCATTGTAGGACTACTGCTGTTCTGGATTTATCTTACTACACCATAATATGTTAGCTTGTCTATTTTGCACCTACATAACCCCTAATTTACTCATTGTAGGATTACTTCTGTTCTGAGTTTATCTTAATTCACGACAGCACTGGGTATATCACTTTGTATATCAAAACTAATTTTTTTTCCTTTGGGAACTTTTTTGTATGAAATTTAGGCCTATACAAACGAGCTCGAATGCAAATTGTCTTGTCTGGAAGAGGAGAACAAAAGGCTGAAGAGAGAGAAGGTAGATCATGCTCATTTTCTGTACATAACCTGTTTAATTTCCTTTAGATTTGTTTGGTGGAGGTTTGTTTAACTTGCTACTGTTATTTTTTCCAATGTTTTCATGCTTCATCTGTATAGTTTGCACTTTTAGTGTAAGCATGCACCGGCATGCCCTGTTTCACCAAATAATTTACACCTTTGTCTCCTTTTTCTGTTGGTGATTAAAAAAAAAGCAAAAGCATCGCTTTGGATGTACTTCTCAAATACTTGATGCTGAAAGGAATATTCGTTGAGTACATAAATTGGCTGCCGAAAGAATTATATTTCCGTGTTCTTTACTTGCAAGATTTGCCTCTTGGGTTTCCCACATGAATACAAAGAACACACAGTACATTATATTTGATGCAGTTTTCCCAAGAACCAGCAATTATTGCTATGTGCTATTGAAAGTGTCTGTAGTATTACCATTCACCTCTTACTGACGACAAGGATGTTTCACCACGTTCGCTTGCAGGAGTTGGACATGTTATTGAAGTCGGCGCCCCCTCCGGAACCGAAAAAGCATCTTCGGAGAACGCGATCGACCTCATTCTAATTGTGTGTAGAGTACAGGCTTCTGTAGATTTTGATCACTCTTTTGCTTTCTCCTCGCATGTAACTATGGAGTGTGTGCAGCTTGCTTTGCTTGTAATTTGTAAAGGCCTGGGACACCCGACAATCTTGTGAAATATCCTCCCGGCCCTTAGGTTTCAGATTTGTAAATCTGATTGTTGCAAATATTCTTGCGGCACGGATCCCAGTGTATGGACCGTACTGCGAAGTTTCTTGCTAATACTTTCTGTAAGTTTTCGCTGCTGTAACCTGTAGCCGCATGGTAAACTCAATGAACCCTGTATCTGCTTTCAGAGTCTTTCCGTGGGAAGAGAATGTCTCACGGCAGTCTAAGCTGAACTAGAGAATGTTAACCCAAGAAAATCCCTCTTGTGGTCATCTCATTCCCATGTTCCATATGCCATCTACCAGTGTGGTCCAAGAGAAAAGGGCCAAGACCCAAGAACGTCTCAATGATTGCAGAGGAAGAAGAAGAAGCAGCTCGGCAGTTAACTTGGCCAATTATTAGCTCGTCAAGCTTAATCTTTGGACTTGGGACTTGAGAGACAGATGGTCCATGGCCAGCCTCTCCCATGTGAGAGTCCAAGCTAGTACTTATGAGCATTATTTGCTTTTTTTTTCTCTATAGCACGTATCGGAATGTACATCTTTTGTATTGGAAATACAGTTTGTCTAATTCACATCTAGATGTTTTTTTAAGGATGTCACATCTAATCTCCCACAAATATATAATGTAGCACTTGGAAATAACACGCCAAAATAGTGCGCCGGCCAAAAAAAGGTTAAAAGGTACTACTATTGTTCGGATCATGTCAATTTTTCCTCAATTTTTCTGAGCTCATGCCATGGGAATATGAGATCCATCTAACCGGCCGCCTAGTTTGGAGTGCGAGGACTTGTCTTGAATCCTGCCGGAAATTGAGCTGTTTATGTGAATTTCATATGGAGTTTCCTGAATTCGTAAGTGTTCGGCATCGAACGGCCTTAGGGCTTGATGATCCATTAATCGAAAAAAAGGAGAATTCCTATGAATTATGCAGATACTTGTATATTCTTGGTGCGCTATGGAGAACACATGTTTTTTTTTGAACTGTCCAGCAATTGCTGGCTATTTCATTGATTTAAAGCAGGGAGAACATGGTGATAACAGAAAAGTGCGTGGCGGTCAGGGACCAAGGAGAAAACTGAAAAAGAAACAAAAAAGAGAAAGAGGGTCACTAATAACCTACTATCTCATGGTGGCTCCCCGAAGGGGATCTCAATGCAGTTGGCTCCCGCCAACCTCCATAATTCCAGTGAGTTTCTCAGTTCTCTCACAATGGCAGAGGTGGAGGATATCTTGTTTTGAAAAGTGCATCTATTCCTCTCTTGCCAAATCTCCCAGCATGTTGCAAGGAGCATTGTTTTTGCTCCTTTCCGCTCCGTTGGTGACGTCCTGTTGATTATTTCTCTGATAATCACCAAAGGCTTCTTCTGGTGCCAGTCATCCGTCGGCGTGAAGGCGGAGCAGCCGTGCCAAGATGCCACCCGTTGCCAAACTTTCCAAGCCTCGGGGCATTCCCAGATGATGTGCTTGCTTGACTCCAGGCTCCGGAGACAGAGCTGGCAGAAATAGCCATTTGGCCAGCCCCGTCGTTGGAGTCTGTCGTTGGACCAGACTCGGTTTTGTAGCAGCAGCCAACAAAACATTTTGATCTTTCCAGGGGCCCAAGATTTCCATATGATGTCTTCAAACTCTGAGTTGTGCCGTCCCTGAAAATGCATCTGGTAAGCGGAGCTCGCTGTGTATCCTCCCTTTGCCTCCCTGTTCCACTGAATTTTGTCCCTTTCATCATCGTTTAGCTGGACGTTTGCCTCACGAGTTCGCCGGTGTAGCCGCAGGAAATCAGTCAGTATCCGGTTGATATCGCCGTGCTCAAGGTCATTGATCCATGCCTCGTTTTGCAGAGCTTGAAAAACTGTCCTGTTTTTGCGTCGGGAGTGTTTGAACAGGGTTGGGAAGCCCTGAGCTAGTGTTCCAGGTCCCAGCCATGTTGATTGCCAGAATAGCGCCGTCTTGCCATCTCCAACTGTCACCTTTGTTGCTGCAGCAAACAAAGCTCTGTCCGTGTCATCACATGGTGGTGGTGTGCCAACCCATGGTCTGTCCGGATCGTTCCAGGCGATCCATAGCCAGCGTAGCCGGAGCGCTCGGCTGAAGCTTTGCAGGTCCAGGATTCCAAGCCCTCCCTTCTCTGTTGGCGCGCAGACTGTTGGCCAGTTCACCTTGCAGTTGGCCCCTGTTACTTCCTCCTCCTGCTTCCAAAGGAAACGCCTTCTACACTTATCAATTTCTTTGAGTAATTTGGGTGGAACCCGTAGAACCGAAAGGGCGAATGTTGGCATTGCGGTGAGGACGCTGCGGACCAGCACTCTTCTGCTTGCCAGGGGAAGGAGGCGGCCCTTCCAGCCAGCTAGCCGAGCCTTGATCCTATCTATCAGGAACTGCAGGTGCACTAATCTAAGCCGTGTCGTTGTCACCGGGAGGCCTAGATATCTAATGGGGAAATAGTTGATGGAACCACCAAAATTTCCAAGGATGTCAGCAAGATCAATGTGTTCACATCTAATCGGTGTCGCTGTTGATTTTGCCGGGTTGATATGCAGGCCAGTGGCGTTTCCAAATTCAGTGAGTATCTCCATGATGGTTTGCACTTCATGCTGGTCTGGGTTTGCGAAGATTACTGCATCGTCTGCATATAGACTGACTCTAAGCTTGATCTCACGGCCCGGCAGAGGGGCGATTAGGTCGTGCTCCACCGCTGCTCTAAACACTCTATGAAGTGGGTCTATGGCTAGGATGAAAAGGAAAGGCGAGAGGGGCTCGCCCTGCCGCAGTCCCCTTCTGTGTACTATGTTTGGCCCGGCTATGCCATTGAGCAGGAAGGCCGATGATGATGTGGAGAGTAGCAGGGCGATCCAGTCGCGCCACCTCGCGCTGAAGCCAAGCTCTTGGAGCAGCTCGAGCAGGTAATCCCAGGAGACATTATCAAAAGCCTTGGAGATATCTAATTTCAGTAGCAATGACGGAGTCTTCTTTGCGTGGAGGGACTTGACACAATTTTGCACGTAGAGATAGCTATCGTATATGCATTTTGTCCTGAGGAAGGCCGTCTGCGCCGGAGAGATCAAGCTTTGAATCACCGTTGCAAGGCGGAGCGAGAGCACTTTGGAGATCAGTTTTGCAACCGAGTGAATTAAGCTAATCGGTCTGTAGTCGTTGATTGCGGCAGCACCATCTTTTTTGGGGAGTAGGACTACGACAGCTGTGTTGAGGGCTTGGAAGTTCCCCCCGGCTAAGTGGTAGAACTGATGAAAAACTTGCATAACATCCCCTTTTATGATTGGCCAGCAGCTTCTGAAGAACACCCCGGAGAAACCATCCGGGCCAGGTGATTTTTCCGCCGGCGATTGCTTGATCGCTTGCCACACTTCCTGCTCAGTGAACGGGTTGTCCAGGCCACCACCCTGAACCCTTGGCATGTCTATGTAGCTCTAGTCAATTGTGCTAGTTCGGTCCTGTCTTGTCCCTAAAGATCTAGTGAAGTGAGTATGGACGATTTCCTCTTTTTCATCGTGCGTAGTGGCAACCCCAGCCGGTCCGTGCAGCGAGTGGATGAAATTTTTCCTGCGCCTGGCGTTGATCTTGGCCTGAAAGAAGGCTGTTTGAGCGTCCCCCGCCCGCAGCCATGTTATCCTAGATGCATGTCGTTTCCGGGCCCTTTCCACCGCTGCCAGCCCAAGAATTCGCAGCTTCAGAAGCTTTCTCAGGTGAAACTCACTCTGCGTGAGCGTCCGACGCTCTTGCGCTATATCTAGCCGTAGCACTACCATTGTGGCCAGCTGCAGCTGCATTTTAGCATCACTAAACAGGGACTTGCTCCAAATTTTGAGGTCTCTAGCTACCCGGAGCATTCTGATGTTCAGGCGAGCAAAAGCGCAGGCCACTGGCGCTGGCCGCTGCCATGCTCGTTGCACCGTCTCATGGAAGCGCGGGAACTTTGGCCAAAACGATTCAAACCGAAACCGGGGCGTCGCCCTAGGGGCAGAGGCAGTAGCTAGTAGCAGTGGGCAGTGATCCGAGCATGAAGTTGACGCCGCGTGGAGCATGAAATCAGGGAACAGGACCTCCCACTCAATTGTACAGAAAAACTTATCTATGCTCGCAAGAGTTGGCTCTCGGCGCTCACTACTCCAAGTGAAACGCCTATTTTTGCATTTGATCTCCCGCAGGCCACCAGCATCTATTGCCGCCCTAAACCTACCCATGATCCTTCTGTTTATGTTGTTGTTGTTTTTATCGCGGGCCTCGTAGATGATGTTGAAGTCACCATTTAGGAGCCAGGGCTCTCCGGGGGGTGTGCAGCTCTGACTAGCTCCACCAGAAAGGAGTCCTTTCGCGCGCTCTCAGACGGGTCGTAGACCGTTGTCAACCAGAAACTAGCTCCCGAGGAGAGGATCGTGGCCTTGGCCGTGATGGAGAACTCGCCGATCATATGGGATTGGATGCCGACCGAGGTCGAATCCCAGAAGATGGCAGCGCCTCCTCTTGTGCCATTAGCTGGCAGGACGATGCGGTCATCGAGCCTTTGCCCTCCTACTTCTCTAGCAATCGCTGTCGTCCATTCCTCGAGCTTGGTCTCCTGGATGCAGAAAATGGCTAGACGGTGTGCGTTTGCCGTGTCTTGTACTACAGCACACCGGGCTGGATTATTCAGGCCCCGGACGTTCCAACACATGATTGGGCCGGCCGTGCTACTCATGAGGAACATGGATCATTCGCATTGTGCTAGCCTTAGGTGAGAGCCAGGGCTGGTCGACGACAGTTTCTATTTCTGAAGGAAAACACAAGTACACAGCACTACCATCCGGGGGTTGCCGGCGGCCACCAATAGGCCCAAGATCCCGCCGGCAAACAACTACCAGCCATGCCCAACTACTGTTACATCTCACTAGCCCTAAGGCTAACAATCTACTACTTAGCTTGACCCAGCACAGGGCTGGTCGTCGTCGACTATGGTGGTGCTCTAACATGGGGAAACCGGGCGGCCAGAGGCCTCTCCATCAGCGCCAAGCATGCCGGCAGCGGCCTTGAGAGCCTGGGCGTCTAGGCGTGTCAGTCTTGCGATCGCAGCTATGTCTTCGTCCGTCAGAGGCTCGTCGAAGCGGCGGATGAGCGCCTCAGCCGCAGCCGCTGTCATCTTCTCCTTTGGTCCCAGGATCCCAAGCCCATGCACCAGGCGGAAAGTTGCACGCTGCGCATGGGGTACCGCCGTCTTGTTGCTTGCCTGTCGCGCACTCGCCCGGACTGGGACACTGGTTGCTCTGGTCTTGGGGGGGGCTGTCTCTTGCTGGGGGCTTGCCGATCACCGGGGTGGGCGCACTGGTGAAGAACGGAAGCGTCGGCTGGCGCTGCACCTTCGCTCCGTCATCCCTGCCTAGCTGCAGCTCGGTCACCTGCCTGGTCACGGCCCCCAGCTGGAGCGCGTGAGAGGTCACGGTGGCGGGAGTGTGACGCGCCAGGGACAGCGCCGGTCCCAAGTCCGTGGATTCCCCGCTGGATCCATCTTCATTGGCGAAGTCGAGAGGCTTGTTGAGCTTGGCCGCGATCACCTTGTCCAGCGTTGGAGCCATCACATCAGGGCGCTTGGGCGGCGTCAGTTGCCGCTTGTCTCCCTCGAAGAACTGGGCCACTGGATCTTCCACCGGCGCAGCTGAGGACGAGACAGTGTCCCGGTGCAGCTTTCATGGTGGGGCGAGCAGGGACACTGGCGCTCCCCCCTGCCCCGGCATCTGCAGCTTTCCCTTGGTCGGCGCTTTCTCCTTCAAGACCGACGAGCGAGCGCCCTCTTTGCCCTCGCCCCTCGGGCCGGCGTGGGCGCGCTCCCGGGGTGCCTGCGGGCGAGCCTCAACGTCAGGCAGCCGGTCTCCAGGCGCACATTGGCGGTGCCTTGACGTCGGGGTGCGGCTGCGGTGTCTGGTGGTGGCCTTGGGTGCCTTGCCGTGGTCCGCCGCGCGCCCTCTACCTAGCAGCGCTTCCCTCCAGGAGTGGCGGTGGTGTCCTCGGTCATCTCCGTCATGCTCCCTGCGTGCACCCCCCAGCGGCATCCCTTTCCAGCCAGAGGAGGAGACACGCGGAGGTGGGCGCAGCAGGGGCGCCTGGGGTTGCGCGGGCCGCCCGTCTTCAACACGCACGGTCCAGACCCCAGGGTCGATGCGGGGGTATGGCCGGTCGTCGTCTTCATCATCGTCGGAGGGGAGGCCACTCTGCGGCGAGTGCGAGGAGCGCGGCGAGAGCGGCGTCCAGTCCTCGACGCGGTCCATGTGTAGCAGCAGGTCATACTGCAGCAGCTCCGGCGGAGGAGCGACCGCGCGGCTCGGTGGCGAGTAGCCGAGCATCTCTTCCACGCGGCCCGCCCCCCTCGCATGCTTCCAGATCGTCCTCTTGGTCGGGATGAAGGAGAGGTTCCAGACCCAGACCCAGCATGCGAATAGCTTGGTGTCGGCGCGCTCAAAAGTTCGGCTGTCGAGGCGGTCGACGATCACCTTGTCTCCAAGAACCTCCACCGCGCCCTCGAGCGTCCAGAGCTGCATGGGCAGCTTCTCGATGACCACCCGGACGTGCAGCATCCACTTCTGGTGCACGGCGTGGGCGTCCTCCCGCCAGGGCTCCAGCAGGAACGGCACTCCATCGACGATGAGCGAGCCGTGCCGCACCGCCAGATCTTTGTGCCCCGGCAGGTTGAAGAAGACGAAGAAATCTTCAGGGTCGTGGGCGGTCACGCGCAGCAGGTGAGGCGGGACCTTCAGCTCCTTCTCCAGCGCCCTCCCGATGGACAGAGGGCTTGCGGCGTGCGCCTTGGTGCCGACCGCAGTGATGACGACGGCATGCTGGGTGAGCAGGGCCACTTGGTGCTCCATTGCAGGGGTGGAAGCGATGACCTTGTGGCTGTTGCGCGGGCGGCGAGTGTGGTCGACAGCCGGAGCGAGCTCCATGGCAGCTGGGGAGGGAGGGAGTGGCGGCGGTGGCGTAGGTGGCTGAACAGGAGGGTTCGAGCGACCAAGATCGCCGAGGCGCTCTCTAGCAGAGCCCCCTCCTCTCTTCTTGCGTGGGTTTTGCGGGCATTCCCAGCCGTAGTGCCCCTGCCGCTTGCAGATGATGCAGCGCAGGGGGTCTCTACAATCTACTCTACGATGGTGAGTGCTCAGGCAACGGAAACAGAGGCCTTTGAACCTGCTTAAAAAGGCCTCGCGGCCGGAGACGTGGCGATGGCGATGGGCGACGGAGCGCTGCTTCCGGGGGTGGCCAGAGCCCGCTGGATCAGAGCCAGCGCACCGGCCCTTACGAGATTTCTGGAGCGTCCATCCCTCTTCAATGGCGCTGTCATTGCCACCCTCCGCCAGCTGAGCTTGGGGGGAAGGCACCACCACAATGGATTTGAGGCGGGTGCCCCCAAGATGGGGCGGCGCGGAGTTGTCCAACGGGGCAACCACAGCAGCAGCTCCGGATCCACGCAGGGGGGCGAATCCAAAGGGCGGATCCGCGGCGACGGTGCGGCAGGGGTCTCCGGCACCTGGGACGGACCGCTGGACGCAGCCCAGATCTCCCCCTTCTCCGGAGTGCTCCAGGCCAGGCTGGTGGTCGGCGAGGCCGGGCCCCCCCCTTGGGAGCAGCGCGACATGGCCAGGGGCGGATCCACCGGCCGCCGGGGGTAGGCGCTAGGGCGTGGGGTGGCCGCCGCGGCCGGAGCGGCCCGCGGCGCTGGGGGAGGAGAGGGAGGGCGGTTTCGTTGTGTTGTTGCGATGCAATGCAATGAGAACACATGTGAATGTGTGATCTGATCACATGACATGGCACTACTTAAATTAGATTAGATCAAACCACTTTTCTCTATATTAGTCAAAGATGAACATCACATGGTCGGCACTCAATCAGGAAGTCCAGACTCTGGCTGTATTACTGAACCCACATGATCAGTCCACAAGATGACCCACACAACGTACGTACGGAACACGCATGTGCTTACTTCAGTAGTGTAGTGTGTGTGCTCACTGCTCAGTATTCGAGAAACAACTTGTTATTTATTTTAATTTTTGGTTTTCTAAACAACATTACTTTCATATTTTCGGAAGAACTGGAACCCTTAGGTTCAGCCCATTAATTAAGAAGAAGAAAATTGCCGGATTAACTTGTAGAAAAACAGGCGAAAACTGGTGCATCACACCCACAAGACGTAGTGGTTAGTTATTTTTGTTATTCTTCTCAGTGAGAGTATAACGAGTTTCTCTGCCTAAATATATATAGTTATATAAGCTAGTAGTAGTCCGAAATTGCTAGTGGAGCTCATGCTTCATTGAGCCCAACAAACAAAAACAACAACAACAATGCCTTTAGTCCCAAACAAATTTGGGTAGGCTAAGGTGAAATCCGTAAGATCTCGCGACCAACTTATGGCTCTAGCACATGAATAGCAAGCTTTCACGCACCCATGTCCATAGCTAGTTCTTTGGTGATACTCCAATCCTTCAGGTCTCTCTTAACGGACTCCTCCCATGTCAAATTCGGTCTACCCCGACCTCTCTTGACATTCTCCGCACGCTTCATGGAGTCCGAAATTAAAAAATTTCAGAAATCAACTTTTGAAGTTTTTAAAACTGAAAAAAATTACGCATGTATATAGCAATGTATACTGCATGTTTGTAAAGTTTCATGATGAAATACATTTAGATGTAATGAAACTTAAAAAATGATTTTTGGTTTTTGCAAGGAGTTGAGCTCAGGAGCCAAAATCCCGACTCAGTTGTAGACTTGTAATTCCCTTTGGTCAAATGCGGTACAACAACCGCAAACTGGACTTCGGCTGAAAGAGAAGCTACCTACACTGTCTTGAAATAGGCTTCCGCCTCGTTTATATATAAAGCAACTACGGAACAACGTACACGACCGAATGATACAAAGTGGTGGGGTAACCCTCATACAACGCCGATCCCAGGATAACCAGATCACGCGACTACGCTACCGAAATAGAGAGTAGGAAGAACTGAATACAATGCCACGCCACGCCTACAACACCTACGCTCCAAGGCTCCATGACAACGCCCTCGAGAGGTAGAATGACGTTATGCATCATCACTTGACGGACAAAGGTTTTCACTCGGCACTAGACACGGAGAGGAGCCTCACAATGACATCTTCAAGAAGAATATGACGCCCACGAGCGTCACCATTGCTGGCGACAAATTACAGAACTTTCGCTCGGCAGCTGCCCCATGCCACCACGAGGTCTTCAGGGTAAGCGCTATGATATCGTATTTCCACTGGATCAGGGCGCTGCTTTTGCATGAGACAGAGCTCGCCCGAGCCACCCACCGTAATAGCTCTCGTCGCCCGCACGGCCAACAAACATAGCCACCACCATCGTTATGGTGCCCACTGGAGAGCCAACCATGCATACCACCTTCCGGAGTCGCCACCCTGGCATCCATGCCCCGAGACATCACCAACTGTCTGCTTCACAAGGCACAAACCGCGACATGAAAAAACCTGCATCAGCCCCCGAGCCAGGTCAGTGCCGCCACTATAGGGGTGCCCACGCGTGGAGCAATCAGCTAAGACGACGCCAAGTCCGCGACCTGAAGCACCGATCCGACTGCCAGCACAACGTTGTCCTACCGACCACTTCTAGAGACCTTCACTGACGCCATAGTGTGGCGATGCCTCCCAGACTAACCGCAAGCACCCACCTTAGTTTGACCGGAGGAGACCCAGAGTCAAGCACACCGACTCCAAGGCAAGTCGCTCCGGGACTTGCCCAAGGAGCAACATGTTGGGGATCGTTGCAGAAATTAAAAAAATTCTATGCATCACCAAGATCAATCTATGGAGAGACTAGCAACGAGAGAGAGGGGAGTGCATCTTCATACCCTTGAAGATCGCGAAATGGAAGCTTTGCAAGAACGCGGATGAAGGAGTCGTACTCGCAGCGATTCAGATCGCGGTTGATTCCGATCTAAGCGCCGAACAACGGCGCCTCCGCGTTCAACACACGTGCAGCACGGGGACGTCTCCTCCTTCTAGATCCAACAAGGGGGAAGGAGAAGTTGGGGAAGAACTCCGGCAGCACGACGGCGTGGTGGTGGAGGAGCAGCGATTCTCCGGCAGGGCTTCGCCAAGCTCAATGGAGGAGGAGGGGGTGTTGGAGAGGGGGAGGGTTGCGCCTTGGATGAGGTGATGCTGCCCTCTCTCCTCCCCTCTATTTATAGGGCGAAGAGGGAAGGGGGCCGGCCCCTCTAGATGAGATCTAGAGAGGGGGCGGCGGCCAAGGGGAGGGGGCTTGCCCCCCAAGCCAAGGGGGGCGCCCCCTTTAGGGTTTCCCCCAAACCCTAGGCGCATGGTCCCTAGGGGGGAATGGCACCCAGCCCACTTAGGGGCTGGTTCCCTTCCACATACAACCCATAGGGCCCTCCGGGGCAGGTGGACCCTCCTGGTGGACCCCCGAAACCCCTTCGGTGGTCCCGGTACAATACCGGCAAACCCCCGAATACTTCCGGTGACCGTATGATGACTTCCCATATATAAATCTTCACCTCCGGACCATTCCGAAACTCCTCGTGACGTCCAGGTTCTCATCCGGGACTCCGAACAACATTCGGTAACCACATACTATTTCCATAACAACTCTAGCGTCACCGAACCTTAAGTGTGTAGACCCCACGGGTTCGGGAATCATGCAGACATGACCAAGATAGCTCTCCGGCCAATAACCAACAATGGGATCTAGATACCCATGTTGGCTCCCACATGTTTCACGATGATCTCATCGGATGAACCACGATGTCGAGGATTCAAGCAATCCCGTATACAATTCCCTTTGTTAATCGGTACGTTACTTGCCCGAAATTCGATCATCGGTATCCCAGTACCTCGTTCAATCTCGTTACCGGCAAGTCACTTTACTCGTTCCGTAATGCATGATCCCGTGACTAACTACTTAGTCACATTGAGCTCATTATGATGATGCTTTACCGAGTGGGCCCAGAGATACCTCTCCGTCATACGGAGTGACAAATCCCAGTCTCGATTTGTGCCAACCCAACAGACACTTTCGGAGATACCTGTAATGCACCTTTATAGTCACCCAGTTACGTTGTGACGTTTGGTACACTCGAAGCAATCCTACGGTATCCGGGAGTTACACAATCTCATGGTCTAAGGAAATGATACCTGACATTAGAAAAGCTTTAGCAAAAGAACTACACGATCTTGTGCTATGCTTAGGATTGGGTCTTGTCCATCACATCATTCTCCTAATGATGTGATCCCGTTATCAATGAGAT
This sequence comes from Triticum aestivum, assembly GCF_018294505.1. NCBI lineage: Eukaryota > Viridiplantae > Streptophyta > Magnoliopsida > Poales > Poaceae > Triticum > Triticum aestivum. The sequence goes on along the minus strand of NC_057807.1, from coordinate 266,635,790 downwards.
CCAATGTCCATAGTCAGGAAACTATGACCATCTGTTGATCAACGAGCTAGTCAACTAGAGGCTCACTAGGGACATGTTGTGGTCTATGTATTCACACATGTATTACGGTTTCCGGACAATACAATTATAGCATGCACAATAGACAATTATCATGAACAAGGAAATATAATAATAACCATTTTATTATTGCCTCTAGGGCATATTTCCAACAGTATCCCACTAGCACTAGAGTCAATAATCTAGTTACATTGTGATGAATCGAACACCCATAGAGTTCTGGTGTTGATCATATTTTGCTCGTGGAAGAGGTTTAGTCAACGGATCTGTGACATTCAGATCCGTATGCACTTTACAAATATCTATGTCTCCATCTTGAACATTTTCACGAATGGAGTTAAAGTGACGCTTGATGTGCCTAGTCTTCTTGTGAAACCTGGGCTCCTTGGCAAGGGCAATAGCTCCAGTCATCAGGCCCGACGCATGGGGAATAACTCCTAGGTCGGTAATGAACTCCTTCATCCAGATTGCTTCATGCGCTGCCTCCGAGGCTTCCATGTACTCCGCTTCACATGTAGATCCCGCCATGATGCTTTGCTTGCAACTGCACCAGCTTACTGCCCCACCATTCAAAATATACACGTATCTGGTTTGTGACTTGGAGTCATCCAGATCTGTGTCAAAGCTAGCATCGACGTAACCCTTTACGACGAGCTCTTCGTCACCTCCATTAATGAGAAACATATCCTTAGTCCTTTTCAGGTACTTCAGGATATTCTTGACTGTTGTCCAGTGTTCCATGCCGGGATTACTTTGGTACCTCCCTACCAAACTTACGGCAAGGTTTACATCAGGTCTGGTACACAGCATGGCATACATAATAGACCCTATGGCTGAGGCATGGGGGATGACACTCATATTTTCTCTATCTTCTGCCATGGTCGGGCTTTGAGCCAAGCTCAATTTCACACCTTGCAATACAGGCAAGAACCCTTTCTTGGACTGATCCATATTGAACTTCTTCAATATCTTATCAAGGTATGTGCTTTGTGAAAGACCTATGAGGCATCTCGATCTATCTCTATAGATCTTTATGCCTAATATATAAGCAGCTTCTCCAAGGTCCTTCATTGAAAAATACTTATTCAAGTAGGCCTTTATGCTTTCCAAAAGTTCTATATCATTTCCCATCAATAGTATGTCATCCACATATAATATGAGAAATGCTATAGAGCTCCCACTCACTTTCTTGTAAATGTAGGCTTCTCCATAAGTCTGCATAAACCCAAATGCTTTGATCATTTCATCAAAGCGAATGTTCCAACTCCGAGATGCTTGCACCAGCCCATAGATGGAGCGCTGGAGCTTGCATACCTTGTTAGCATTCTTAGGATCGACAAACCTTCTATCTGCATCATATACAATTCTTCCTTAAGGAAACCGTTAAGGAATGCCGTTTTGACGTCCATTTTCCATATTTCATAATCATAGAATGCGACAATTGCTAACATGATTTGGACGGACTTCAGCTTTGCTATGGGTGAGAAGGTCTCATCGTAGTCAACCCCTTGAACTTGTCGATAACCCTTAGCAGCAAGCCGAGCTTTATAGATGGTAACATTACCATCCGCGCCTGTCTTCTTCTTAAAGATCCATTTATTTTCTATCACTCGCCGATCATCAGGCAAGTCTATCAAAGTCCATACTTTGTTTTCATACATGGATCCTATCTCGGATTGCATGGCTTCAAGCCATTTGTTGGAATCTGGGCCCGCCATCGCTTCTTCATAGTTCAAAGGTTCACCATTGTCTAACAACATGATTTCCAGGACAGGGTTTCCATACCATTCTGGTGTGGAACGTGTCCTTGTGGACCTACGAAGTTCAGTAGCAACTTGATCCGAATTACCTTGATCATCATCATTAACTTCCTCTCTAGTCGGTGCAGGCACCACAGAAACATCTTCCTGAGTTGCGCTACTTTCCGGTTCAAGAGGCAGTACTTCATCAAGTTCTACTTTCCTCCCACTTACTTCTTTCGAGAGAAACTCTTTCTCCAGAAAGGACCCCGTTCTTGGCAACAAAGATCTTGCCTTCGGATCTGAGGTAGAAGGTATACCCAATGGTTTCCTTAGGGTATCCTATGAAGACGCATTTTTCCGACTTGGGTTCGAGCTTTTCAGGTTGAAGTTTCTTGACATAAGCATCGCATCCCCAAACTTTTAGAAACAACAGCTTAGGTTTCTTCCCAAACCATAATTCATACGATGTCGTCTCAACGGATTTAGATGGTGCCCTATTTAAAGTGAATGTGGCTGTCTCTAAAGCATATCCCCAAAATGATAGCGGTAAATCGGTAAGAGACATCATAGATCGCACCATATCCAATAGAGTGCGATTATGATGTTCGGACACACCATTACGCTGAGGTGTTCCAGGCGGCGTGAGTTGTGAAACAATTCTACATTTCCTTAAGTGTGTACCAAATTCGTGACTCAAATATTCTCCCCCATGATCTGATCGTAAGAACTTTATTTTTCTGTCACGTTGATTCTCTACCTCACTCTGAAATTCTTTGAACTTTTCAAAGGTCTCAGACTTGTGTTTTTTTTTTGAGGGGGGCTCAGACTTGTTTATTAAGTAGACATACCCATATCTACTTAAGTCATCAGTGAGGGTGAGAACATAACGATAGCCACCGCGAGCCTCAACGCTCATTGGACCGCACACATCAGTATGTATGATTTCCAACAAGTTGGTTGCTCGCTCCATTGTTCCGGAGAACGGAGTCTTGGTCATCTTGCCCATGAGGCATGGTTCGCATGTGTCAAATGATTCATAATCAAGAGACTCCAAAAGTCCATCTGCATGGAGCTTCTTCATGCGTTTGACACCAATGTGACCAAGGCGGCAGTGCCACAAGTATGTGGGACTATCATTATTAACCTTATATTTTTTGGTATTCACACTATGAATATGTGTAACATCACGTTCGAGATTCAATAAGAATAAACCATTGACCAGCGGGGCATGACATAAAACATATCTCTCATATAAATAGAACAACCATTATTCTTGGATTTAAATGAGTAGCCATCTCGCATTAAACGAGATCCAGATACAATGTTCATACTTAAAGCTGGCACTAAATAAAAATTATTGAGGTTTAAAACTAATCCCGTAGGTAAATGTAGAGGTAGCGTGCCGACGGCGATCATATCGACCTTGGAACCATTCCCTACGCGCATCGTCACCTCGTTCTTCGCCAGTCTCCGCTTATTTCGCAGCTCTTGTTTTGAGTTACAAATATGAGCAACCGCACCGGTATCAAATACTCAGGAGCTACTACGAGTACTGGTAAGGTACACATCAATAACATGTATATCACATGTACCTTTGGTGTTGCCGGCCTCCTTGCCCGCTAAGTACTTGGGGCAGTTCCACTTCCAGTGACCGTTTCCCTTGTAATAAAAGCACTCAGTCTCAGGTTTGCGTCCATGCTTTGGCTTCTTCCCGGCAACTGGCTTACCGGGAGCGGAAACTTCCTTGCTGTCCTTTTTGAAGTTCTTACCCTTGCCTTTCTTGAAACTAGTGGTTTTATTGACCATCAATACTTGATGTTCCTTTTTGATCTCCACCTCCGCTGATTTCAGCATTAAAAATACCTCAGGAATGGTTTTCACCATACCCTGCATATTGAAATTCATCACAAAGCTCTTGTAGCTAGGTGGAAGCGACTGAAGGATTCTGTCAATGACCGCGTCATCCGGGAGATTAACTCCCAGCTGAGACAAGCGGTTGTGCAACCCAGACATTTTGAGTATGTGCTCACTGACAAAACTATTCTCCTCCATCTTACAACTGTAGAACTTGTCGGAGACTTCATATCTCTCAACTCGGGCATGAGCTTGGAAAACCATTTTCAGCTCTTGGAACATCTCATATGCTCCGTGCTGCTCAAAACGCTTTTGGAGCCCCGATTCTAAGCTATAAAGCATGCCGCATTGAACCAGGGAGTAATCATCACTACGCGACTGCCAGGCATTCATAACGTCTTGAGTTGATGGGAAAATAGGTGCTTCACCTAGCGGTGCATCAAGGACATATGCTTTCTTGGCAGCTATGAGGATGATCCTCAAGTTACGGACCCAGTCCGTATAGTTGCTACCATCGTCTTTCAGCTTGGTTTTCTCTAGGAACGCATTGAAGTTGAGGGCAACATTAGCGTGGGCCATTTGATCTACAAGACATATTGCAAAGATTTTTAGACTAAGTTCATGATAATTAAGTTCATCTAATCAGATTATTTAATGAACTCCCACTCAGATAGACATCCCTCTAGTCATCTAAGTGATACATGATCCGAGTCAACTAGGCCGTGTCTGATCATCACGTGAGACGGACTAGTCATCATTCGTGAACATCTTCATGTTGATCATATCTACTATACGACTCATGTTTGAACTTTCGGTCTCTTGTGTTCTGAGGCCATGTCTATACATGCTAGGCTCGTCAAGTCAACCTAAGTGTTCTGCATGTGTAAATCTGGCTTACACCTGTTGTATGCGAACGTTAGAATCTATCACACCCGATCATCACGTGGTGCTTCGAAACAACGAACTTTCGCAATGGTGCACAGTTAGGGGGAACACTTTCTTGAAATTTTATGAGGGATCATCTTATTTATGCTACCGTCGTTCTAAGCAAATAAGATGCAAACTCATGATAAACATCACATGCAATCAAATAGTGACATGATATGGCCAATATCATTTTGCTCCTTTTGATCTCCATCTTCGGGGCGCCATGATCATCATCGTCAACGGCATGACACCATGATCTCCATCATCGTGTCTTCATGAAGTTGTCTCGCCAACTGTTACTTCTACTACTATGGCTAACGGTTAGCAATAAAGTGAAGTAATTACATGGCGTTTTCAGTGACATGCAGGTCATACAATAAATTAAGACAACTCCTATGGCTCCTGCCGGTTGTCATACTCATAGACATGCAAGTCATGATTCCTATTACAAGAACATGATCAATCTCATACATCACATATATATCATTCATCACATCATTTTGGCCATATCACATCACATGGCATATGCTGCAAGAACAAGTTAGACGTCCTCTAATATTGTTGTTGCAAGTTTTTACGTGGCTGCTATAGATTTCTAGCAAGAACGTTTCTTACCTACGCCAAAACCACAACGTGATATACCAATTGCTATTTACCCTTCATAAGGACCCTTTTATCGAATCCGATCCGACTAAAGTGGGAGAGACAGACACTCGCTAGCCATCTTATGCAACTAGTGCATGTCAGTCGGTGGAACCTGTTTCACGTAAGCGTACGTGTAAGGTCGGTCCGGGCCGCTTCATCCCACGATGCCGCCGAATCAAGATAAGACTAGTAATGGCAAGTATATTGACAAATCGACGCCCACAACAACTTGTGTTCTACTCGTGCATAGAAACTACGCATAGACCTAGCTCTGATACCACTGTTGGGATCGTTGCAGAAATTAAAAAAAATTTACGCATCACCAAGATCAATCTATGGAGAGACTAGCAACGAGAGAGAGGGGAGTGCATCTTCATACCCTTGAAGATCGTGAAACGGAAGCGTTGCAAGAACGCGGATGAAGAAGTCGTACTCGCAGCGATTCAGATCGCGGTTGATTCCGATCTAAGCGCCGAACAACGGCGCCTCCGCGTTCAACACACGTGCAGCACGGGGACGTCTCCTCCTTCTTGATCCAGCAAGGGGGAAGGAGAAGTTGGGGAAGAACTTCGGCAGCACGACGGCGTGGTGGTGAAGGAGCAGCGGTTCTCCGGCAGGGCTTCGCCAAGCTCAAAGAAGGAGGAGGGGGTGTTGGAGAGGGGGAGGGTTGCGCCTTGGATGAGGTGCTGCCCTCCCTCCTCCCCTCTATTTATAGGGCGAAGGGGGAAGGGGGCCGGCCCCTCTAGATGAGATCTAGAGGGGGGGCGGCGGCCGGGGGGGGGGGGCTTGCCCCCCAAGCCAAGGGGGGCGCCCCCTTTAGGGTTTCCCCCAAACCCTAGGCGCATGGGCCCTAGGGGGGAATGGCGCCCAGCCCACTTAGGGGCTGGTTCCCTTCCACATACAGCCCATAGGGCCCTCCGGGGCAGGTGGACCCTCCCGGTGGACCCCCGGAACCCCTTCGGTGGTCCCGGTACAATACCGGCAAACCCCCGAATACTTCCGGTGACCGTATGATGACTTTCCATATATAAATCTTCACCTCCGGACCATTCCGGAACTCCTCGTGACGTCCGGGATCTCATCCAGGACTCCGAACAACATTCGCTAACCACATACTATTTCCCATAACAACTCTAGCGTCACCGAACCTTAAGTGCGTAGACCCTACGAGTTCGGGAATCATGCAGACATGACCGAGACATCTCTCCGGCCAATAACCAACAGCAGGATCTGGATACCCATGTTGGCTCCCACATGTTCCACGATGATCTCATCGGATGAACCACGATGTCGAGGATTCAAGCAATCCCGTATATAATTCCCTTTGTCAATCATTACGTTACTTGCCCGAGATTCGATCGTCGGTATCCCAATACCTCGTTCAATCTCGTTACCGGCAAGTCACTTTACTCGTTCCGTAATGCATGATCCCGTGACTAACTACTTAGTCACATTGAGCTCATTATGATGATGCATTACCGAGTGGGCCCAGAGATACCTCTCTGTCATACGGAGTGACAAATCCCAGTCTCGATTCGTGCCAACCCAATAGACATTTTCGGAGATACCTGTAATGCACCTTTATAGCCACCCAGTTACGTTGTGATGTTTGGTACACCCAAAGCATTCCTACGGTATCCGGAGTTACACAATCTCATGGTCTAAGGAAATGATACTTGACATTAGAAAAGCTTTAGCAAACGAACTACACGGTCTTGTGTTATGCTTAGGATTGGGTCTTGTCCATCACATCATTCTCCTAATGATGTGATCCCGTTATCAATGACATCCAATGTCCATAGTCAGAAAACCATGACCATCTGTTGATCAACGAGCTAGTCAACTAAAGGCTCACTAGGGACATGTTGTGATCTATGTATTCACACATGTATTACGGTTTCCGGTCAATACAATTATAGCATGAACAATAGACAATTATCATGAACAAGGAAATATAATAATAACCATTTTATTATTGCCTCTAGGGCATATTTCCAACACAACCAACCCCGGGCAGGAGGACCACGTCAAACTCCTGCCCTGGCGACAAACCCACGTCGCCGGCACACTGCCAGCAACCGCACCCCAAAAAGGCAGATGCCTCCACATCAGGCGGGGGCTGCTCTTGGCAGCTGACAACTCTAGCCACCGAGCAGCTTCTGGCGCCCCGCCCCCCATCGACTCCTCAATAAAGCCCCGTTCCCTTCGCCTAACCAAAGGCCATCACGAACCACCCCCTAACCCCGCCTCCATGCCCGCGAGAAGGGACCAAAGCACCACCACAGGTCGTCGGCCATCGGATCTCATGCCAACCACCAGACTCGGCCCGTGCTCACCACACATGGCCACCTAACGGACCATCAGATCCGTTGGTGTCATCCGCGCCACCCCTACACCATCCCAGCAAGGAACAACGCCCGTAGAGTACGCATCCGCCGGAGACGCACCATGCAGCAGTGCACCACGCCGCCGCTATCGGCGTCGCGCAACCGCATGAGGAGGTCGTCCCGTGACAGCCCGCCCCAAGGGACCGACGCCGCCTATGCCTGCCAGGCTTTGCCCAACGCGGGGGGAGGGGGGGAGGAGGGGGGTGGCCCCTGCCGCTCGCGGAAGTGGGTCGGGCGAGATATAGGAACCAAAGAGAGAATTGGTCACGGGTAACTTACATTTGGATCGTCCCCAAACCCATCCGAAGCTACCTACAGTAGCTAGTTTCCACGAGATTTTATTCGAGAAACGGGATTCAGATCTCGTGGCGACACGTTCCTATATGCTATGCCTGCCTCATGACTCCTCCATCCCATCATCCACGGCCAAGAAAAGAAACGAAGAAGGGAGAAGCGCGTGCATGTTCTCTGCATGTTCCTTCCCGCCAAGTAGCTAGCGAGAGTGTGAGCACCAACGCATAAAGAGGCACGCCACTCCGATCTCTCCAGACTCCACCTCCTAGGTCATGATGATGGCTCAGCGCAGAGTGCTCCTCCTCCTTCTCTCCACCATCTTCGTCCTCCAGCTCCTCCTCCCGGGGTCTAAAGCCGCAGCAGCGCCGACGACCACCTCGCCTCTCGACAACGACGGCGGCACTGCCGCTGCACAGCGACAAGCGTCCTCGCAGAGTCGCCGCCGTCGACCCACGGCCGCTAGGAGGCTGCTGCTGCAGCAGCAGCCAGGCGGCGCCACGGCCACAATCTCCTTCGACGTCAATGGCGCCCGTCACGCGGCCGCGGCGGCTAACGCGAAGCCGAGCGTGGAGTTCAACGCCGGCGTGAAGCCGCTGCCGCCTGTGGGGAGATCAAATGCAAATCCCAGGAATAATTAGTTGGTTGGTCATCAGCTAGCTAGCAGGCGAGCAGCCTCTTGGTTCCCTCTCTTAATTACCTAGCACTCACAGGAGTAGTAGTTGGAGACTATTTTTTGTGTATAGACTATTTTTTTTTGTATAGATACTAACTAGATATGAGTTCTGCTGTTCAATGAAACTGTTTTGATGGATTTCCTTGCCTCCAATTTTGTTGATTTAACCTCTCTTGAATTACCACTCTTATTCTAAACCAGCTCCACTTCTGCTAATTTCAACCCTCTTGGTCCTGGATCATCACTCGTTACTCTGAATTGACAGCACATCCCAACTGTCACTCAGAAAGAACCAACCCAATGAAAAACAGCAAACTTGCAAAAGAAACAACATATTAAACGAAACACTATATTTAAATCAATAAATAAATGTAAACAAATGTTAGTCTAAATGATTTAAAATTAAACAAAACATGATCTATGAGACTATAAGTCTATAACATGTGTTCCAAAGCCACTGGTAAGTTCTCACGTTGAGGAGCCCAATGTTCCACTGTTTGGGCAACTCTTCAAGCAGCAGCATTTGTTTGCCTCAGAACCAATTAAGGAGCTACAGATCAACGAAGAGTCTTAACCACTTCATATGATGAACCTCCTCATACCAAAACGGAAAAGTTACCAGTTATACATCACACAAACCACCCACCTATTCTACAAACCTTTCGGACTCATAAGCATTGATGATCCTGCTTGCCTGCAGACCTGCCAACTAACACTCTGGAATTATTGCTTAATATACACCTTTTAAGCCCGACAGTTGCTATGTAATCATTGCCGCTGGACCGACGGTGATTGCTGCATCTGAACCGGAGGGAAGAACCCAATGCCTGGTGTTGGAAAGAAGCCAGTTGATGTTGGAGATTGCTGCGGTGCCTGTGGAGACTGCTGCTGCTGCTGGGTCTGGCTCTGATTCTGGGCTGGTGAAAGAGGAGGTGGAGGTGGCGGTCCACTTGGCCTTGGATAACCTGGAGGTAGCATGTTCGGCAGTGGAGGTGGCATAGAGCTGGCCAACATCCCAAAAGGTCCCATTCCGAACATTCCTCCACCATTTTGACTGAATTGCTGCAGAAGTGGCGGCAGCATAGGTGGCAGTGGAGGGGGAGGTGGTGGAAATGCGCCCGGTGCTTGATTTGCCTGCATCGATGACTGCATGCCTCCAAGAGAAGTAGGCGCTGCTCCATTCTGCTGGGCAGCCTGTGGCAGTTGCCCAAAGAAAAGGGGAGCACCCATATCACCGGTTTGAGTAGGATTCTCAATTCTAGGCCTCTTTGGTATCTGGAAGCCTGGAGGCCCTTCCGAGAGCTCTACGGAAGGCGAGCCGCCATTCATGGAAGCAGCTTGTTCAGCAGCAAGGGAGGCCAAAATGGAGGAGAGCACCTGCTCCGGAGATGCCAAAGATGCAAGTTTATCTGCCATAGCTGCTGCCGTTTTCTTGGGCTCATCATCTGCAGCAGTGGCTGTGGCGGAAAGCAGGATTGCTGGATGTGGTGGTTGAAACTGGGGAGTTATTGGGCTTATTGCTGCATTCTGCATCATCGCAGCAGTCTGCTCTGACGGAATTGTGGTCATGAGCGTACTAGAACTAGACCATGCCCCATTAGTGGCATGGGCACCACCAAATCGTTGTCTTAGTTGCGCGGCATGTTCAGCCTCTGCTCGACCAACCTGTGTCAATTAAATCCAATTAGCTGCAAATCACTTAAGTAATTTCTTAAATAACTCCTAAAACGGACACTACAGAGACAGACAAAAATAGTGCAAACTGAGATGGTAGATAGCAATGTTGAAGAAAGTTAATTGTAACCTCATACAAAAACTACAGTAACAAGTGACCAGAAATTGATACTAGATATGCAGAGAACCTACATGTTTGGGTTCTGAACATGCAAACATATCCCTCCCAAGATAGCCCCCAAACTGTCTAATGCAAGCTGGTTAGCTTCACAACTCATAAGAACATGTAACCTGAAGCAGTCTAAGCGGGAGGTGACTTGCTGTATTGAAAAAGCCTGTTTGGGTTCTGAACATGTAAACATATCCCTCCCAAGAGAGCTCCCAAACTGTCTAATGCAAGCTGGTTAGCTTCACAACTCATAAGAACATGTAATCCGAAGCAGTCTAAGCGGGAGGTGGCTTGCTGTAATGAAAAAGCCTCCTGGCAATGGGAGCTTGCAAACCATAAGAGGCAGATTTGTGCTTGAAGTGGGTAGTTAAAACATGTCAGTCAACATTTACCCACTTCCCAATCAGACCATGGCTAGCTTAGTAGCTTCCAGTGCAAAGCAGAACCGTACTGCAGATTCAGTAGTTGTTACCTACCCTGTTAGAGGGACTCTGCCAGATCCCTTAAAAGCTACTCCCTCCGTTCCAAAATAGATGACCCAACTTTGTACTAACTTTATACTAAACTTTGGGGGGGGGGGGGGGGGGGGGATTTCGTTTACAGAATTTACCCCTACCTTGGCAGATCCCCTAAACGTATAACTCCTTATATAATTATAAGGAAACATCCCTTGAAAAGGACACCCTCTGGACTATGTTTAGTCCAACGAGGGCAACTCTCAGAATAAACAGGGGATACGCTCGGCTCCCGTCCGACCACACCGCCACCACCGGAACCCACACCGCCGGCTGTCCGCCGCCCCGATGACCGAGAAAATGGGACCCCTCCCCCTCCAGCCACCCTCGCTGACACCAGAATCCCGCCGACGGCGGAGAATTTGGCTCCAGCGCCGCCGCACTTATTGAACAGCCACAGGAGCCACCGCGTCTGGTGTGCTTCGCCATCATGGGCTTCATCACGCACAAGCTCGCACAAGCCATGCTGCTCGCCGCACCAGCCTGCGCCGTGGCCACCGCTCTGAGGCCAATGCACGCCTCTTCGCCGCCGACAACAGCCTCCCCGCAGACGCACGCCTGCACGGCTCCTACGAGGCGCTCCTCGACGACCCAGTTCCTGTCCAAGCCACTCGCTTGGGGGCGACAGTCAGCGTTCGAACACAACTGGTACCTCGAGGAGGCGGCGGGGCAGTCACACCCCGGATCCATCGCACGGAAGGCCTTCTTTGAGGAGCACTACGCCAGGAAGCGGAAGAGCGCCAATATTGACGAGGATGTCGAGGACGACGAGGGGCGTGATGTTGAAGCGGAGGCTACTTATGGCGGCGTTGAGGCCTGGTCGGCAGACTCCTCGTGTATGACGGATGAGCCTGCTGAGGAGGAGCCCGCAGTGTAGATTCGGGATGCTCCGGATTGCGGCGCCATTGTAATGCGTCTCAAGAGCTGACAAACCGGATTGTGGCGACATTGTCACACAAGCAGCATGAGCTGCAAGTTGCTGAAGCGACAAATGGGTTGCAGTTGGATACTGAATACATCGTGGCTGCTGTTCATACTTTGAGAAGCAACCGTTGCAGCTGACTTCTCAAATGAGAATTTTGTTCATAATGTGCAGTTCAATGGTACCAAGGCCCCGTTCGGATCTCCTCCATGATCCAGCTTCCCGAGAAGCCAGCGAGAAGCCACCCGAACGGGACAGCTCCAAGAATCACGCTTCTGGAGAACGAACGACCCACAGTGCAAATTTCTGGAGCAGCCGAAGCGCAGCTTCGCGTAAACGAGAAGGGGAAGTTGCTTTAAATTACGTTGGGATGCCCTTCCGAAGTGGCATCCGCGAAACATTTTCTTTTCCTCGTACAGTTTCCTCTCGTGATGAGCCACCAAACTGGGCCTTGGGCTCGCTTTCTGGGCTGTCAGCCCATTCTGACCGAGAAGAGCTGCTCGGTGCTGCCGAACGCATCTTTCTCCCTTCGGAAGCTGGCGGCGGCTGGCTTCTCAGGAAGCTAGCTATTCCGTGAAGCTGGAGAAGATCCGAACGGGCTCCAAGTATTTCAGAGCATGTGAAGTATTTGCAGGAGAGTTCGATTGTCAATCAGGGTATACCAGATTCTGTCAAGAAAAAGAGGCATCCGAAAAAAGAGGGTACTAGAGCTGAGTGTGTGTATGTAGTGTAGGCATTTGATGAATTGTGTGAGCCAAATATAAATATGGGGGATTAAGTTTTAGGGGATCTGCTAGATGAATCAAACTTTAATCCCCTAAAAACTATAAGGAAATGGGATGCGTTTTGAACTTTTAGGATAGGGGATCTGCTAGAGATGCTCTTAGAGAGGATTCTCCTTGCAAACACAACTATGTCATAGGATTCTCTTTGCATATACACGTGCTTCTTATATTGTTTTCTTTCTTTAACAGTTATTACACTACTCAATACTTACCCAAAAATCTGCAAACTTCAACAGAATGTCAATGACACGGCAAAATCCTAGCTATGCCTACATATCATGGGGCTCTTAACAAGCATCAAGTTTCTATAATGGTGGCCAAATCATCGCAAGATGGACAAATATGGCCGGCACAAGGCAAACAGGAACCATAATGAGGACGCTGATGAATCCAATAAAATGCACAACACAATCATGTGTTTCCCTGGCGAACTTTCACTTCTAGTTGAGCAATAAGAGCAAAAGCCATCAGAAAAAAATAATGACCGCGGATGTGATCTCCCAGGCCAGATCAAGAGTTCATGACAGATGAAAAAGGATGATACCATGTAGTGGGTATGAGAATATTACTTACTTGCAACTGATTGCGAAGAAGCTCCGACTTTTTTTCCTACATACAAAAAAGAAAGAATATAAAGCTTTGTTTGCAAGCTAGATGGTATGCATAAACAATCAGGATAGAACATTTCAAAGATGATAAAAAAGGTTCTAAGGACCTCTTCACTAAGGGCTTCTTTTAGGTTACTGATCAGGGTTATCCTTGCCGCATCAACACTTTCAAGTTGCTCAATGCACTGCTTCAGGATTGCTTCCTGTTCTTGAAGGTTGGATATCAGTGACGACACTTGCTGGATGTCTACAGAAAAAATTACTCGAGCATTAGTACTACCTATTGGATACTTATACTCAGGTGATGAAGTGAAAACAAATTATGATGTCGCATTGTATTATACTCCCTCTGTAAAGAAATATAAGAGCGTTTAGATCAATAAAGAGTGATCTAAACGCTCTTATATTTCTTTACGGAGGGAGTACTGTCAAAGCATCAGAATTTTTTCGAGTCCAGTTTTTTCTTACTCTGGAGACCCAGAATTCTAGTGTAATTTCAGGTTCCAGATTATTAGAGGTGAATAGCTCAAGAACATGGCTAGGGGAACTACTAATAGGAGCCTATTCTTGTACTCTATAAACCATGCAAAATATGTACTCCCTCCGTTCCCAAATATAAGTCTTTTTAGATATTCCAATACGGACTATATACGGAGCAAAATGAGTGAATCTACATTGTAAAATATGTCTATATACATCCGTATGTAGTTCGTACTGAAATCTTTAAAAAAGACTTATATTTAGGGAAGGATGGAGTATATGGTTTTGATATTAGCATGCAAACTACAATTATGACAAAATGGACATCAAAGAGCCACTATTTCAATGCATAACATGCAAAGAACGTGGAAGTTGTGTATTAAAGGAATACAAATACATTAACCATCCTCATTTCTTTCATTTAACGTGCCCACGTGATCACGGCATTATGAACGATTCATCAACATACAAATCCTCTCCATTTCGATTATTTTTTCTCAAGAACACCCACCAAATCGTATGTAACGAAATTGTGTTCCCCACTAACCTATTTCACTCAACATGCAAAAAACATCCACCTCAACATGCAATCATGCATGGAAAAGACCCACCTCAACATGCAACCATTCATGGCAAAAGACCCACCTCAGCATGCAACCATGCATGGGAAAAGACCAACCTCAACACGCAGCCATTCATGACAAAAGACGCACCTCAACATGCAACCATGCATGGGAAAAGACCAACCTCAATACGCAGCCATTCATGGCAAAAGACGCACCCCAACATGCAGCCATGCATGGGAAAACTATTATGCTACATATATTCAATAATATTTTGCGCTATACAATAATCAAATATAAAAAAGGGCAGCCCGGTGCACATAGCTCCTGCTTGCGCAGGGGTCCGGGGAAGGGTCAAATAGATAGTCAAAAAACTCAAATATACATACATACATACATACATACATACATACATACATACATACATATATATATATATATATATATATATATATATATGTTCAGTTTTAGTTCTCGTATTATTAATCCAAATATTCATGTTCCAATCTCATTGAAATATATTCAATTCCTGCAGCAGCGTGGGGTAGCATGTAGTAGCTTTAAATAGTGATGGAACTGGATGTAAAATAGTACTGTAACAATCATGACACAAGACACATCAAGATAACAAACGCAAGAAAAAAAAGCGAGTTAAACATTACACAATGGCAGGCAGTTGTCCCTAACATTTGGACTTAGTGAAGCAAGCAAAATCCTTACCATTAGTACAAGCCTCATCTACATCTTTATTCATCTTCTCCAAAACACTCACTGTAATCTTACATTTGTTTAAAGCTGTGTCTTCGTCAAAATATTGATCAAGTACAGATTGGTATGCAGTTATAATCTTTTCAGGCATCCCGCTAACAGTCAGTTTCTACAGTGAAAGACAAACAACAACACGAGCTATCACTCCCAAATTCATCCCAATATACTGAATCAATAATAAGTACAAGAGGAACAAAAATGATGTCAGTGGAAAACAATTGACACTTTACTTTTATTATTGGACCGGTATCCCTCTGAGAAGATTTCGAAACTGAAGAGGGCTTGGAGGTAGGATTTGAAGTAGTGCTGTTGTTATTTAATGGAGGAGGATTGTCACCAAGAATGTCCTTCAGACTTTCACTCCGTGTTCCAAAAACCTTCCGCTCGTCCCAAATCCCTATCTGCAGATACAGCCCAACAAAATTGAGAAGTTATTCTTTTGGACCTTGACCTTGCAATCACAATAATGAATTTATTTCTTAAATTCACCACAAAAGGTAATTTCACTCTTGCAGTGCGTGAATATCAGGATAATAGATGAATAGTCAAAATAAAATACAACAGCATGATATGCACCCTAATAGTTCGCTAAACAACTAAGTTGATGGTAACTGTAGCATTATGATGGCACCGCCACATTTCACCCCCTCAGAATTCCTGGAAAAGTCTAGAGAACAAATGGACTTTCTTAACTATGAAATAGAAGCAACTTACTAATCTTGCCACTACTTTCTTTCCATCTTGTCCCCCATTTTCGTAGAAATCTTTCAGTAACCCAGGAAGAATCCTCCAGAACTCATTCACAAATTCTCCTCCCTTGCGTTTGCTGTTTTGCAGGATGTCATTTGACAGATACAGGAATGATACTTTCTTATCGGTTGTTGCATTATTAAACTGCCTCTGCCATGTATCGACAACCCTTCTGGCTCTCTTTCGATGAAATATGCACCAATTTGAAAGTGCTGCTTACGAATAAAGGAATACAATAGACAAGCTACGGCAGTATACATTGCATAGCAAAGGATAAAGAAAAGCAACTAACTAAAGCTGGCATTCGATACTCCAGAAAACTGGAATTTATCCATGCCATACGAAAATATAATCATAGCACAGGATGTAAGTAAATCAAAGTTGAGTATACCATCATATAAGAAAGTGGGACACATACTCATACTTCCACATGTTAATACAGAATTCTTTGCCATATCTGTAACCTGGCCAACCACATGTTAATATCGCACTCTCAGTCATCCCGTTTGACTTTCATAATTAACGTTTTTGCATATTAAATACCTACTGGCAGAATTAGAAGGGTTGGAGGCCACAAAAGGAGGGAATACTATGCTTAAAAACTCGAGTCATTTGCAAAGAAACACACCAAAGTTTGTATTTTGTAGCTTCAGAAGACTTGATTAAAAGTTTGAAATGATAAACAAAGAGTAACTTTTAAGTTTTTAAAATGGTATAACATTAGCATATAGCATGTATAGCATGACGTGCCTTAGACTTATTTACAGAAGACACAAGCACAAAGATATGCAAACAATCATATGATCCGCATTTTTGTCCATGCAAAAGCATTTGCATGATGAATGCTCTCTTCTTCCTCAAACTCCAAATATACTCTTTCCAATAAATTGTCTATTGTGATTGTGTAACCAATGATGGTGTAAGATACAGTTCAGCCAACTGATTAACTGGCTCAAAGTCAAGGGCATATGATCAATAACATTAAAAAAGTTGAGATATTTTGCCAATGCAACCTCAGTGGATCAGTGCAGAAAAATGTTACTGCAATCCTGGAGACATAATAGATACATACCATCAAAATAATTATGCCATAAAGATTGTTCAAGCAACTAACCAAGGGGAGTGGGGTAGGTCAACTGGCAACCAGAAGGAATAGTTTGATTTTTTGAACCACATTCTAACTCTAATCCCATGTTAGAGGAAGCGGCGACGTTAAAAGTTGTGCAGACTAATTTGCTAGCTGGGCAACGAGAACTCCAGGCAACCTAGAGAGGGCTACTGCACTGCAACTTAGACTCCTAACAGTTCCTGCCATCACATGTCATTTCTTGTAGAGACCATCATTCAAAGTCAACAGTGCTAAACATATTTACCCCAGGATTTAAAATAGAAGGAAAGCAAGCATTGACAGCACAAACACAAGTACTCAACAAACCAAAATTACCACACAAATTTTCTTTCAGACAAAAAGTTACGACACGAACTTGATACGCCCCGATACTGATTGAATATCCGAAACATGTACTCAGGCTCATTTATATACATTTCAAATACGACAGGTAAAACTAAGTTTCTCATATAAGAAGCCTGGGAGATCAAAATAATAATCCAGGAGCTACAGAGATATTAGTCAGTTTACAACTACACCCATATGCATTCTTATGAGTTGTACTCGTGCTTTCCATCAAAAAAAAAAAGTTGTACTTGTGCACACCAATAAACAATACTAAGCATTTATGGAGAAAAAAAGACCGTTCAAATAAACCAATCAAATGGCGCAGGCATGGAACACCACGGGATCTTGTAGGCCAGTTTTTTGTCCTCTTCCACCTTGCAGTTTAGGGTTCTATTCACCATAATACTAAAACAAGCAAGACTACAACAAGGAGAAACCACAAGCTATGCTGCTGAATTTGCGAGCGTGCGATAAGGACGTCTGAATAAATAAAAAGGATACTCTGGATGCTCGCCGCTGAGCTGCTGAGCTTATTGAGCTTCTCGGAGAGCCTCTCCTCGGTGAACGAGCCGCCGCCGCCGCCGCCGCCGCCGCCAGTTGGTTCCGCCTTTGCATCTGCCTTCGCGGCCGCCATCAGGAAGGCTCCGCCTAAGTCCGCTCCTTCGCGGGCCCGCTAAAACCCTAGAGAAATATGTACTCCCTGCGCGGGCAAGATCGAATCAATCTTGGCGCAGAAAAATCGCGAGAAGAAGATATCAGGAATCCCGGAGAGTTCCGGTTAAAGGCTGGAGCTTATCAGAGAATATGGGTAGAGAGGTGCTAACCACGGTTGCGAGCTCCCGAGCTTGAATTTGCCGCCGAAGAGGAGAGGGCGGAGGGGAAGGGGAAGGGGCCTGGGAAGGCGAGGGAGGGTTTGTTCTGGTTTTGGGGTGGTTTCTCTCTGGTCTGTGTTCCCTCTTCGGGCTAGTTTTGCTGCCTAAGAATTCAAGATTGGGGTTTTATTAAGTTGAAAATACAAATAATAATTGTAAAAGAAATCAAATATAAAGCTAAATACAAACAATTAATTAATATAATAATATATCGAAGAAACGGAAGACCACGTGAACCACGGAAACGCATCCGTTACTATTTCTACTCTTAAAGCCGTATACGCCTGTCTGTGAGCTGTAAAGCGGGTGATAAGATAGAACTCGTGAACAATGAACGGAAACGCGTCCGATACAAGTTACCATTTCTACTCTTAGAACCGTCTATGCGCGTTTGTGAGTTGTAAAGCGAGTGATAAGATAGAACTGATGAACAATAAATGAAAACGCGTCAGAGACAAGTTACCAGTTCTACTCTTAAACACGTCTACGTCTGTTTGTGAGTTGTAAAGTAGGTGATAAGATAGAACTCGTGAACAATAGAGATAAGTATGGGAACCATCTACTCGTGTGTGACCGCACTGCTCGCGGCCGTCGAAAATTACTACTTTGAAGATATAATAATAGTAACACAATAATATATACAATGCCCCGCAAAAAAATGATATGTACAATGTACAATAAACTGAGGAGCGATAAAACAATGTTATAATCTAATCTCTATAGGTTTGAGTTATCGATAATTTCAAATATGAAAAACCTTAAATGTGTGATTTTGACAATCATATGTTAATCCTAAAGATTCAAGTTGTCGATGATTTTATCCTTAACCAAGATTCATATGATCCGAGTGGGGAAATGAGTTATTTGTTTTTGATCATTTTAAAGATAACACACTCGGTAAAGATGATTAAGCATGTGAAACCTTAACACGCTTGTTTATTTTATTGTTCTTAGTTACTACTACTAGAAAATACTTAGTGTGTCGTTGTTGTAGGATCGAAAGTAGGTATAGAGGGGGGTGATTAGACTACTTGACCAAATAAAAAATCTAACATTTTCCTGATTTTAGTTGTGAGCAGATTTTAGCAATTAACACAAGTCAAGCAATTAACCTACACATGCAATTCTAAGAGTGTAGCAGCGGAAAGTAAAACATTGCATATGAAGCAAAAGGAAGGGTTTGGAGAGTGCAAACGCAATGGAGACACGAAGATTTTTTGCGTGGTTCCGATAGGTGGTGTTATCATACGTCTACTTTGATGGAGAATTCAACCCACGAAGGATAACGGTTGCGCGAGTCCATGGAGGACTCTACCCACGAAGGGTCCACGAAGAAGCAACCTTGTTTATCCCACCATGGCCATCACCCACGAAGGACTTGCCTCACTCAGGTAGATCTTCATGAAGTAGGCGATCTCCTTGCCCTTACAAACTTTTTGGTTCAACTCCACAATCTTGTCGGAGGCTCCCAAGTGACACCTAACCAATCTAGGAGACATCATTCTCGAAAAGGTAATAGATGATGTGTTGATGATGAACTCCTTGCTCTTGTGCTTCAAATGATAGTCTCCCCAACACTCAACTCTCTCACACAGATTTGGATATGGTGGAAAGATGATTTGAGTGGAAAGCAACTCGGGGAAGGCTAGAAATCAAGATTCTTGTGGTAGGAATAGTATATCTTGATCTCAACACATGAGTAGGCGATTCTCTCTCAGAAAATGTATGTTAAAAGTGTAGGCACGTTTTGATGGCTCTCTCTCGAATAGAGAAGGGGTGGGAGGGGTATATATAGCCTCCACACAAAATCCAACCGTTACACGCATTTGACCCAACTCGGTCAGACCGAATAGAAGAACTCGGTGAGACCGATTTAGTTCAAAATGTGAACGTTAGGAATCTTGGTGGGACCCACCGGAACAACTCGAGTGTGCCCGATGTGCTAGGGCTTAGGGCAAACATCAACTCGGTGGCGCTGATTGCATCAACTCGGTGAGACCGAAGTGAAGCAATGAGGCAACAAAGAAGATGTCAAGCAAACTCGGTGGGACCGATTGTGCATTTCGGTGAGATCAAAATAACTACAATGGGCAACAGAGGGGTTGTAAGGCCATCTCGGTGAGACCGAGATCTCTATCGGTGTGACCGAACTGTTGGGGTTTCTGGCAGTGGCTATGTCATATGAACTCGGTGGCTCTGGATAGGATGATTCGGTGGGCCGAGTTTGACTTTAGGTTTTGGCCATATTTGGAATGGGAAAGTGGTTGAGGACTTTGGAGCAATATCACTAAGCACTTTGAGCAAGCAAGCCATTAAGCAACACCTCATCCCCTTTTAATAGTATTGGCTTTCCTATGGACTCGATTTGATCTTGGATCATTAAATGTAAAATGAAGAGTCTTGAGCTTTTGCCAATATGTGTCTTTAGCATTTTGAAGGGTCCACATTCCTAATTCATGCCATGCTATTCATTGAACTTTCTGAAATATTAAACTTGAATGGTCATTAGTTCAATGAGTTATATGTTGTTATAAATAACCAAAAACCCCCTGGGGATTAGTTGCACTATCAATCTCCCCCTTTTTGGTTATTGATGACAACATATAGAGCTTCGACAAATGATAATATGAATGAATACATCATCGCTTTCAGAAGTATGTGATAAGCAAGAGCTCCCCCCTAAATTTGTGCATTATTTAAAGTGTGTGTTTGAATGCAAGTGCATGATTGATTGGGATCATGGGGCACTCTCCCATGTCACATACATCTTGTGGAGCGCACAAAATGATAAGAATGAAATAACATGCACTCGTCCCCAAAGGTACAAGTGATTGACCAGACACAAATAATCATAGAGGTAATCATGCAAGCACACATTAAGCATAGTATGATCAAACACATGATCACATAAAGTATCCCATGAGCATAACACATAAATATCAACAACCAACGAAACCAAAGTAGCAATAAGCAAGGCAAATGAAAAACTAACAAAAGCAAAAGACACTCTCTCTCGAAGCCTATGATCTATACACTTTCTCCCCATTTGGCAACAAGTTACCAAAAAGTTTGAAAACGTATAGTGCTATACGACACTCTAGGCACGATCTCCAGGAGCTCCTGAAGGGCTCTTCTGGCTTGTAGCTCCGGTGCGCGTAGACGGCATGGAGAGGAGTCCATCTGCAAATGCATCCACTGAAGTCTGTGGAGTTGATGGAGTAGATACTGGAGGAGCAACTGTGGCTGTGGTGGCAGGAGCAGAATGAGAGGTCTCAAGTCTGCAACTGGCTCAGCAGAAGACCTCTGTGCCCTAGGCACTGACTAGAAACGCTCTGTAGTGGGTCTATCATTACTGTCCTCAGCATCATCCCTCAGCTTCTCAACTATGGTCTGAGTCTCTGTGACCTTCACATCTAGGTCATACATCTTGCTCTCAACAATCCACTCTAGACTTTCCTGATTCTGGGTCCAGGTGGCCAAGCTCTTCTCAATCCTCATGGTATCCTCAAGCAGATATGTGAGCTAATCTTGCTTGGTCTTGAGATTCACAGTTGAAGCATCTGGAGTACTTGTTGCCTTTGATGCTTTTGCAGCCTTTGCTTTCTCAATCTTTTCTTGGGCCTCTGCAGAAGTAGGATGTGATGCATCCATGACAACTTCATTGTCTTCAAAATCAGGCCTAAGAGGTAAGTGCTCTTTGTCAAGCAGATATGTCCCTATTCCAACCTTGTAGTTGATCAGCATCTGGATGTGTGCGCCATATCCACAAGACCTTTTTTGGTCGGCTGTTGTCCTCTTGATTGTCTCAACTATTAAGCTCATGACTCTGAATTTCTGGGGAATATCTAACAAGTGTAGCAAGTTGATAGAATGACCATGTATCATCATGCGATCTCCTGACTTGGGAAATAAAGTATGCCTCAAGATGGTGTTCATGGTGGTCAGTCCAGCAAGCAGGTAGTAGGTTGACTCAAGCTTGTGTGTCTCTAGAGTTGCATAAGGAATAGGCTTATACATATTAGCCATGGAGTTGTGATCCTTCCTGGCTTTGCCATAAACATCAAGATCATCTTCTTCTTCCTTTGGAGCATTGATGAGCTCAACCCATTCAGGGATTGTTGACTCATACCTGGTTCCCTCTGCCATCCAGAGAATCTTCCCATCTGGGTAAAAGTGGGCAGTGGAGTAAAACTTCACAATCATCTCATCATTCCATTTGGTGAGCTTCTGTCCAACAAATGTATCAACTCCATTCAACCTGAAGCTCTCATGAACATGGGGAAAATAGTATTCATTATCATCAATGTATTTCCAATCAACCCATTTCATACCATAAATTATGGGCTTCTTATCCAGTAACACTGTCTCATAGAAGTCCTACTGTAATCTGGTATGGAAATGATAGTCAACAGCAGTCCTCCTCCTTGTGGCATATGGATCAGTCTTCCTCCATTGTCTCAAACCCGCATCTTTTCTTAACTTCATGTTCTTAGCCACTGGATGATCATCATTATGGTCTGGAATCTTAGGCTTCAATTTCCTGAGCACTAGTGGCTCATCATCCCCTTGTATCTCAGGCACTGGGGCCTTGTTCTTCTGAGCAACTGGAATATTTCTTGTGGATCTCTTTGGAGCAGTTGACTTGGGTGCAGCAGGTGGAGGTTTTGTCTTGGGCTTGGAGGGAGCAGCAGCAGACTTCATAACATCACTCATGATCTTTTGTGACTTGGCAGGGAGTGCTTCTGCTTGCTATTCCTCCTCATCATCATCACTTCTCCTCATATAAGGTCTTCCAAGCACTCTAGCAGTAGTAGTACTGGCTCTCTTATTTTTATTTCCATCTCCTGCCTCATCATCAGATTGTTCAAGAGTGAATTGCATTGTCTCTTGAGCTGGAACTTTTCTAGGCTTTGACATTGGATTTTTCCTAGCAGGTGTTTTCTTTTGAATACCAGGCTTAGTGGTGGCAGCTTCAGCATATTCCTTCTTAAGCACTTTCTTCTTGGAAGTTACTTCTTCCTCAACCTCAAAATCCTTATCTTCACTGTTAGAATTTTCTTCTTCCTTTGTCTGGTAGCAGCTTTTGGCAAATTGCTTGGGGTGCTCCTTCTACCCTCATCATAGCTACAACTTTGATCAGATCCCTCACCGAGGTTAACTTCTTCCTCTGACCTATTCTGACTATCACCGGCCTCTAACATCTCTGCAACTGACCCTGTGAATAGATGGATATAGGTAGAGTGGGATGAGCATCACAAAAGACAGCTGGTTTTTGCAAAAAAAATGATTCAAAAATCTTAACTTTAGTTTTCTACAAAAAGCATTTTGGGGCTACCAATTTGATAATCTCGGTGACACCGAAGCACTTATCATAGTCTAAACATGCAGTTTCGGTTAGACCGAGTTGTAGCTCGGTGACTCCGAGATGCTAGGGTTTCACTAAGAAATTGCTTTCGGTCTCAGTGATCAGTACGTTTCGGTCAGACCGACTTGTACTTAGTGTGATGGCCTGAGCCAATCGGTGGGACCGAAAACTTCGGTTTGGTCGGTCCGAGATGAGTTCGGCGAAAACCTAACCCTAAGATTTTGCATCGAATCTATTCTAACTGAGTTTTTGTGTGGATAGGAAGCTTCCAATCATGGCAAGAAGACATGCATTTACTTTGTGCATTGAATCAGAGAAAGTAAATTGCACAAAGGGTTCGAACCATACCCTAACTTGGTGATGGCTCGCTATGACGGCAATGGCGGAGGCGATTTCCTTTGACGACGGTGGGGACCTGCGACGACGGTGCACAGGTGGAGACGGTGACGATCCGGAGACCAAGAGCGACAACAATGGGGGTGCAGGCTCGAGTGTTTGAAGGAATTTCCAAATCTCGGGTCGCGGTATATATACCCATTAGCTTTCGGTGGCGCCGAGTGGAACGGTTTGGTGGCACCGCGATGCAAAACGGCTTGCAGTTGCTGCAACTCGGTGAGACCGAATTGTTCTAATCGGTGGCACCGAGGTGAAAACCTAGATCAACCTAGTGGTTTTGGTGGGACCGAATATGAATGTGTTGGTCTGACCGAAATTCACTAAGAGGTTTTGGAAGTCAGCCCTTGACGGATCGGTGGATCTAAGTTCTCCTCACCCGGAGGGTCTGAAAAAGAACTTGTTCAAACTTTTGTGATGTAGCATGAATAGAGTTTGAGACAAGAAGAGCATAGATAGCTAGAGGGGGTACTTAGGCATTCTTGTCCATCCATTTGGCCAACAAAAACCAAACAATCAAAACTACAAATGGATGTCCTCGAATGGAGAAAATGATGCAACAAACATGCTCACACAATAAGATAGCAAATGAAACATGTGACAAAGCATGCACAAACACTGTAGCATCTATCAAGCAATTGGCGATGACTAGGTCATCTATATATGAGTATATTGACTTAGGAGTCAAATGAGAACATTTGATCATAGGTCATACTCATCGTTTAAGCACAAGTGGGGTTACCACTTTTACATAAAGCATTGTTGTGTTCACGCCATTAGAGTTTCTTTAGCTCAATTCTTAGAGCAATGCTCCCCCTAGATGTGATATCCCCCCTGAGAGGGATGAACTAACCTTGGGTTTTGTTGATGATGACTTCATTGTGATGCCCCCGATTCAAACAAACGCTAATCATACACGCAAATGTGTACGATCAAGATCAGGGACTCATGGGAAGATATCACAACACAACTCTAGACACAAATTAAAATAATACAAGCTTTATATTACAAGCTAGAGGGCTCGAATACATAAGCTCGAAAACAAATGAGTCAGCGGAAGCAACATTATCTGAGTACAGACACGAGTTAAACAAGTTTGCCTTAAGAAGGCTAGAACAAAAGCAACATCGATCGAAAAGGCAAGGCCTCCTGCCTGGGAGCCTCCTAACTACTCCTGATCGTCGGCAGCCTCCACGTAGTAGTAGGCACCCTCGATGTAGTAGTAGTAGTAGTCGTCGAAGGTGGCGTCTGGCTCCTGGGCTCCACCATCTAGTTGCAACATCCGAGAAGAATGGAAAAGGGGAAAAGAGGGAGCAAAGCAACCGTGAGTACTCATCCAAAGTACTCACAAGCAAGGATCTACACTACATATGCATCGGTGTCAATGAAATGGGTAGTATCCATGGACTGAACTGCAGAATGCCAGAAGAGAAGGGGAAAGCCTAGCCTATCGAAGACTAGCATCTTCAAGCAGCTCCAAGCAGCTCCAAGCATCTTGCAGCAATCAGAAGAGTATAGAATAGTAGTTTATATTTAACAAACATGTTGTAGAAATAATGGCCAGATATCCTGCCCCGACTCCCTACGGGAAAGCAATCTCGGATCCACATATCCACTACATGCCTCAGCATTCAGTATCCAGTTCTACTTGTATCGATCGAGATACAACTCTAAGCGACCGTTACCATGGACCCGGCTATTCGAATAGATAATACTTCCCTGCAGGGGTGCACCAACTTACCCAACACGCTCGATCAACTCCGGTCGGGCACACCATCAGGTCATGACCGGCCTCGGCCGATCAACACACCGCAGTCCTACCTAGGCTCAACAGAGAGGCCAGCACACCGGTCTACATCCTAAGCGTGCAGGAGTCTCGGGCCCATTGCCCTTTGCACTCCTACATGTTGCGTGGGTGGCTGGTGAGCAGACTAGCTACCTCCTTAAAAGAGGCAGGTGCTTATGTTGTCCAACCCGGCGCGCACCGCTCCATCACTGACGTCCGTGAGCTTTCGGAAGAATCATACGACGCAGAGTGCCCATACTTATTCCCGCATGGTGGTCAGTGCGAAAAAGGCCATAGGCCTACTCGCATCAAGTATCCAAACCGTTAGTGTCTTGGTAGTGCGGTAACAATCAATGATCCATGATATGTGGTCCCGTCGCCCCGTCTCACGGACTTGCGGCAAGGGCTAAGAATGCACGGCCGCACCGCGTTGAAAACTTGCGGGTATCCTCCAGATCAACCCGACTTCACATCACTCGCGGGTACCCCTCGGGGCCGACTCGATGTCATCATGGTTCTGTGGTAAGTCAAAGTAACCATGTGTCCAAAACAGCAAGGGGGGAACCCGAGGAATCACTCTCAATGGATTCCCACTCGATGTAACCGTCAAGGTGGACTTGGAGGAATCACCCTCGATGGTCCACACTTGAGGGGTTGCACGACAGAGTCGTTATCAGGAGTGGTGAAGGAGGAATCACCCTCGATGACCACGACCAAATAACTACACTACAGGGTTAACATCAGAAGTGCTGACGAGGTATCACCCTCGACACTCGATAACAACTCTGCAGAGTCGTACAACTAAGGGGGTGATGTGTGGTGTCGGGGCCTGAACGTCGATCGCGTTGATCGAGTCATTGAACATAAAGCGGGGGCAACTGGGACAAGGTGGGGGGTCACTGATGAATCTCTAACCAACCTATACTAAGCAGCTTAGAATAAGCAGGTAAGGGATGAAAGCAGGTAACAAAAATAGGCTATGCATCAGAGTAGGATCATACAAAAGCGGTAGCAGTTCTAATGCAAGCAAGAGAGGGAAAGAAATGGGCGATATCAGAATGAACAAGGGAGGTTTGCTTACCTGGAAGCTCTACGGCAAGGGTCTGGTCATCAGCGGTGTAGTCGTACTCTGGAGTTGCGTTGGCCTCAGGGACTACGTCGGTGTCGGGGTCTAACGAGAGATAAGAGGGGGAGGAAACAGATAAATATACAACAAACATATGCAACACAGAGTATGCCATGCCTACGGTGAAGTGCACGGTTGCCTAAAAGCATGTCTAAGTCATATTAGTTATTTTAGGATTTAAGTTGGAATTATTAACCGGTATGTATGCACTATTCATCTACCGGAAATAGTCGAAAAGTTGTGGGTTCACCTACGTAGAGGGTCCTGACACAGAAACAGGTGGCACAATTGGATTCGTGGGATTTTTCTGAGCAACTTTCATGTATAAAGTTTTTCGATCCGAGCTACGGTTTATTTTCTACGAGAATTTATTTTATCTACTAAAATCAACATTATCCACAACAGTAGCAGTGAAGTCAGCATGACGCAATGATGACATCATCAGTCAATAGGACGGTTGGCCAGGTCAAACCTAACAAGTGGGTCCCACTGATCAGTGACTGAGCTAACTAATCAGGGTTTAATTGATCTACTTATCCTAATTAATTGGTGGGCCCGCACTGTCAGTCTTAGATTAAACTAATTAATTTCTATTTAAGTTTGAACGGGGTTAATTAGGCGCGGGCCCACTCGTAAGTGGGCCACGTGAATAGTGCGCATGTGTTAACCAGGTCAACTGGTCAACGGGACCCATCGGGCCCACCCGTCAGCCTCACAGAGGAGGCCACGTCGGTGGTGTCTGCCAGAGTTGCG
This sequence comes from Triticum aestivum, assembly GCF_018294505.1. NCBI lineage: Eukaryota > Viridiplantae > Streptophyta > Magnoliopsida > Poales > Poaceae > Triticum > Triticum aestivum. The sequence continues at coordinate 266,608,226 of NC_057807.1, read as the reverse complement.
CCGACGACCATTCCCGTGGCGGGGAGTCACCGGAGTTGGCCGGGAATCACGTACAGAGCGCGGGAGGGGGGTGCGGCCAGGTGTGTTCGATCAGGCATTTGACGCCGCATCGATCCGCAACGGTCCCGTGGGCTAAATCGGCCGGAGTTGAGCGCTGCTACGACCGCAGCGGCGCCGAAGTTTGGCTACCACGCGAACGGCAGCTAGATGGCACGACAGGACCAGCGGGAGGCTCTACGGGGTCCTAGTGAGGCCTAGAGCACGGTGGTGAGCTGAGGTGGGCATGTCATCGACGAGAACGATGGTGACGAGCACCGCGGCGGAGTGAGCTCTGGGCAGCGATGGCAGCGGCGGCTACGACGAATTGTACGACGCGAGAGGGGAAGGGAGGAAGGGAGAAGCTCAGCGAGCGGCTACGAAAAGCCTGTGCGAGCTTAGGAGCAACAGAGGTCGACAGAGACGGTGGCGGGCGGCGGCGGCGGGGAAGAAGTGGTCGGGTCGGTGCTGTGGTACCGTCCTGGCTCGCGCGGCTTGGCGGAGGTGTCGAGGAGGTCGAAGAGGAGCCCCTGGCATGGTCCTAGGCGAAGGAAACAATGAGGTGGTCAGCGATGCGTCAAGCGCGGCGACCTCATCATCCGAGGCGGAGGCGGGTCCAGGGGGAATAAGGGGATCTGGTAGGGAGAGGGAGAGGCGGAGAGGGAGAGCAGGGTGGAGTGGGCGAGTGGGGAGGGAGCCCACTGCGTCGGGGATTGCCCTTATCTCCTCGTCGGCGACGTGGCAGCGCGGGGTGCCGCGCCAGGTCTGGTGGGAACAAGATGGGGGGAGGGGCTCGGTCGCGTGAACAGAGAGAAGGAGAGTGATGTCCGGGGAGGGGGGAGTGGGCCGGCCTAGCTGGGTGGGCCGAAGCCCAGGTGAGGCAGGGGGCTTTCTCTCTCTCTCTCTACTTTTCCTTTTTTTAAAAACTTCTTTATTTTCTTTTAATTACAAAAGGCAAAATAGTTTTGTAAAATACAAAGCTTAAACCTAAATTATTATTATAATTTAGACTACTGCCACAATTAGTTTGGTAGATAAATAAATTAGTTTAACAATTTTAATAAATTAAAAAGCATTTAAATTATCGCTTAGGCCACTGTTTTAAGTAGTTGAGGCCACTTAAACATTTTGCAAAAATGTTGGTTCACCACCAATATTAACAAAGGATTATTTACCACATGATGAACATTTTAGTTTTCATGTTTGAGCAATTTAGAATTTCGCTCATAATTAGAAATTTAATTCAACTAGAATTTGAATTGAGAGAGAACCAAGGATGATCAAACACTTGTTTAGCAAAGTGATTAACTTAACCCAGGGGTTACTGTAGCATCATTACATAGGGGTGTTACATTCATGTAGATGGTGAAGATGTGGATGCTCAATGTTGATGTAGATCTTTTGGAGCAATCCATTGGAGTGTGTTGCAGTTTCAATACCTACATGGGTTTGTCCCACAAGGAATATACAAGGATATCCATAGACATAGAGTGAATTACACATATGATGATGTCCATGAAAGCATTAGGTTACCTTGTCGCTTTTCTTACCAACAAGAGGGTTTGTGACTCCATGAACTAGTGCAAGATATGAAAGTTGATTACACATGTCCTTGCCAAGATGAATATGAGTGAAGTATGTTGGCGGAGTCACCCTCAAGAACTCTCTAGTTCTTCTTGTTTGGGATCCACATCAACTTGATGGGAATCCTTGGAGTTGTAGTCATACTTGATGAAGTAGAAATTGACATAGTCTTGGGAACCCACTTGACCATGGCCTTAGGAGCTTTTTCAAATGAATCAATCTCTACTTGAAGCTTGTCCTTGCCTTTTAGCTTGTGGTGGAAGATCATCTTGAGCCTGTGTTCCTTTGAAAGAAGTGGGATCATACTTCTCTTGTCGAGGAAGAAACTTCGTCTTGGGGTATTGATCTTATTACCACTCAACTCCATTGGCATTGAACTAATTTCGTTCAAAACCAACACCTTGATTCTTCCGGTGCCTTCCTTGCTTGCGTACAATTTCCTCAAATTGCTTACTTTCGGCAAGGCTCTTGTAAACACCTTTCTCTATAATTCCCTTCAATAAGCTATTTTCTTGCTCAAGTGTAACTTGGCTAAGAGAATCATTAGTGGAATCAAGAGAACTACTAGAAGCAACAATATTGGATTTAACACTGTTATTGTTACTACTAGAAGAAGAATCTTTTTTGCTCTTATTGCTAGATTTTACTTGTGGCATATAAGTAGACAAGAGTAAACACTTGACAATGTAAGAAGAACTCTTCTTTCGAAGATCATCATTGATAGCTTTTAGAAACCCATGCTCTTGCTCTAAATTTAGCTTTTCGAAGCGTAGCTTCTCATGAGTTCTTAGGAGCCCTCTATGATCCTCTAGAGTTGTTTCATGAGCTTACTTAAGAGTGTTTAGTTCTTTAGTTAGATGCTCAATCTCCTTCTTATCACTGTCATTTGTTTTATCTTGATTAGCATGATTACTAGCAAGTTCATCATAGTTTTCATCACTAGTGTTGTCAATAAGTAAATCATGATCACCTAGCAAATCATCTTCATCACTATTGAAATCAACATACTCAGGGTGTGATACCTTAGGACCTTTAGCCATGAAGCATCTTCCAATTCCTTCATTTGGTGAGTCAAATATGTCGTAGGAGTTGGATGACACAAGTGCAAGATCGGAAACACCTTCATCTTGAGTATATTCGGACTCGGATTGATAGCTTCTCTCGGAGTAGTTGTCTGAGTCAGAACCGAATACCCATTCACCAATGTGAGCTTGATGTCTTCGTCTTGTGTAGCTCTTTGATGACTTGTCCTTCCTTTTTGAATCCTTGCTTCTTTGAGAGGGTTTTCGTTCATAACGATCATCTCTACTCCTCTCTCTTGGAGGTGAGTATCCCAAATTTCCTTTGCATTCTCAAGGTGGCTGATTTTGTTGAATTCTTTGGGGAACAATCCATTGAAGATGATATCGCAAGCTTCAGCATTGTATTGCAACATCTTCATTTCTTCTGTTGTCGCTTCGTGATCCAATTTCTTTCCATCCTCGAAGAAATCACCTTGCAAGCCAATACACACAACAACCCAAATGGCAGGGTTATTACCAAGAATATGCATTTTCATCTTACGCTTCCAACTAGCAAAATTAGTACCATCAAAGTAAGGACCTCTACGGTGGTAATTTCCCTCACTAGACGCCATACTCTCCTAGGTTGTGAAACCAAGGCTATGATCACCAAAGCTATGGAAATCAGGGCAAATGGAGACCAAAGCTCTGATACCCCTTGCAGGATAGAAGGTAGGTCTAGAGGGGGGTGATTAGACTACTTGATCAAATAAAAAATCTAATCTTTTCCCAATTTTAGTTGTGGGCAGCTTTTAGCAATTAACACAAGTCAAGCAATCAACCTACACATGCAATTCTAAGAGTGTAGAAGCGGAAAGTAAAATATTGCATATGAAGGTAAAGGGAAGGGTTTGGAGAGTGCAAATGCAATGAAGACACGGAGATTTTTGGCGTGGTTCCGATAGGTGGTGCTATCGTACGTCCACTTTGATGGAGACTTCAACCCACAAAGGGTAGCGGCTGCACGAGTCCACAGAGGGCTCCACCCACGAAGGGTCCAGGAAGAAGCAACCTTGTCTATCCCACCATGGCCATCGCCCACAAAGGATTTGCCTCACTAGGGTAGATCTTCATGAAGTAGGCGATCTCCTTGCCCTTACAAACTTCTTGGTTCAACTCCACAATCTTGTCGAAGGCTCCCGAGCGACACCTAACCAATCTAGGAGACACTACTCTCCAAAATGTAATAGATGGTGTGTTGATGATGAACTCCTTGCTCTTGTGCTTCAAATGATAGCCTCCCCAATACTCAATTCTATCTCACAGATATGGATATGGTGGAAAGATGATTTGAGTGGAAAGCAACTTGGGGAAGGCTAGAAATCAAGATTCTTGTGGTAGGAATGGTATATCTTGATCTCAACACATGAGTAGGTGGTTCTCTCTCATAAAATGTATGTTGGAAGTGTAGGCACGTTCTGATGGCTCTCTCTCGAATGGAGAAGGGGTGGAGGGGTATATATAGCCTCCACACAAAATCCAACCGTTACACACATTTGACCCAACTCGGTCAGACCGAATAGAAGAACTCGGTGAGACCGATTTAGTTCAAAATGTGAATGTTAGGAATCTCGGTGGGACCCACTGGAACAACTTGGTGCGACCGATGTGCTAGGGCTTAGGGCAAACATCAACTCGGTGGCGCCGATTGCATCAACTCGGTGAGACCAAAGTGAAGCAATGAGGCAATAGAGAAGATGTCAAGCAAACTCGGTGGGACCAATTATGCATTTTGGTGAGACCGAAATAACTACAACGGGCAACAGAGAGGTTGCAAGGCCATCTCGGTGAGACCAAGATCCATATCAGTGTGACCAAACTGTTAGGGTTTCTGGTAGTGGCTATGTCATATGAACTCGGTGGCTCCAGATACGATGATTCGGTGGGGCCGAGTCTGACTTTGGGTTTTGGACATATTTGGAATGAGAAAGTGGTTGAGGGCTTTGGAGCGATATCATTCTAGCACTTTGAGCAAGCAAGCCATTAAGCAACACCTCATCCCCTTCTAATAGTATTGGCTTTCCTATGGACTCAATGTGATTGATACGTCCATTTTGCATCATGCTTTTATATCAATATTTATTGCATTATGGGCTGTTATTACATATTATATCTCAATACTTATGGCTATTCTCTCTTATTTTACAAGGTTTACCATGAAGAGGGGGAATGCCGGCAGCTGGAATTCTGGCTGGAAAAGGAGCAAACGTTGGAAACCTATTCTGCACAGCTCCAAAAGACCTGAGACTCCACGAAACAACTTTCTGAAATTAATAAGGATTTATGGGCGAAAGAAATAGGCTAGGGGGCCCACACCCTGTCCAGGAGACAGGGGGCGGCCCCCCTAGGGCGCGGCCCCCTATCTCCTGGGCCCCCTGGTGGGCCTCTGACCTCCATCTTCTGCTATATCATCACTTTTACCATGGAAAAAATTGTGGGCAAGCTTACGGGACGAAACTCCGCCGCCACGAGGCGGAACCTTGTGGAATCAATCTAGGGCTCTGGCGGAGCTGTTCTGCCGGGGACACTTCCCTCCGGGAGGGGGAAATCATCACCAACATCATCACCAACGATCCTCTCATCGGGAGGGGGTCAATCTCCATCAACATCTTCACCAGCACCATCTCCTCTCAAAACCCTAGTTCATCTCTTGTATCCAATCTTGTATCAAAACCACAAATTGGTACCTGTGGGTTGCTAGTAGTGTTGATTACTCCTTGTAGTTGATGCTATTTGGTTTACTTGGTGGAAGATCATATGTTCAGATCCTTTATGCATATTATTACCCCTCTGGTTATGAACATGAATATGCTTTGTGAGTAGTTACGTTTGTTCCTGAGGACGTGGGTGAAGTCTTGCTATTGGTAGTCATGTGAATTTGGTATTCGTTCGATATTCTGATGAGATGTATGTTGTCTCTCCTCTAGTGGTGTTATGTGAACGTCGACTACATGACACTTCACCATTTTGGGCCTAGAGGAAGGCATAGGGAAGTAATAAGTAGATGATGGGTTGCTAGAGTGACAGAAGCTTAAACCCTAGTTTATGCGTTGCTTCGTTAGGGGTTGATATGGACCCATATGTTTAATGTTGTGGTTAGGTTTACCTTAATACTCCTTTTTGTAGTTGCGGATGCTTGCAATAGGGGTTAATCATAAGTGGGATGCTTGTCCATGTTAGGGCAGTACCCAAGTGCCGGTCCACCCACATATCAAATTATCAAAGTACCGAACGCGAATCTTACGAACGTGATGAAAACTAGCTTGACAATAATTCCCAGTGTGTCCTTGGGAGCTCCGTCTTCATTATTAGAATTTGTCCAGGCTTATCCTTTGCTACATAAAGGATTGGGCCACCTTGCTGCACTTTATTTACTTTATTTACTTTTTGCTTGTTACTATTTATCTTATCACAAAACTATCTATCATCTACTATTTCAGTGCTTGCAGAGAAAACCTTACTGAAAACCGCTTATCATTTCCTTCTGCTCCTCATTGGGTTCAACACTCTTACTTATCGAAAGGACTACGATAGATCCCCTATACTTGTGGGTCATCAAGACTCTTTTCTGGCGCCATTGCCGGGGAGCATAGCGCTCTTGGTGTGTGGAACTTGGTAAGGAAACATTTATATAGTGTGCTGAAATTTTCTGTTACTTGTCACTATGGAAACTAATCCTTTGAGGGGCTTGTTTGGGGTATCTTCACCCCAACCAGAAGAGCAAAGAGATGCTCCTCAACCTACTGAACCTTATGAAAATATTCACTTTGAGATTCCTTCGGGTATGATAGAAAAACTGCTAGCTAATCCTTTTGCAGGAGACGGAACATAGCATATCCCGACTTACACCTTATCTTTGTGGATGAAGTTTGTGGATTATTTAAGCTTGCAGGTATTCCCGATGATGATGTCAAAAGGAAGGTCTTCCCTTTATCTTTGAAGGGAGATGCAATGACATGGTATAGGCTATGTGATGATACGAGATATTGGAATTATAAGCGATTGAAGTTGGAATTTCACTAGAAGTTCTATCCTATGCATCTTGTTCATCGTGATCGTAATTACATATATAATTTTTGGCCTCGCGAAGGAGAAAGCATCGCTCAAGCTTGGGGGAGGCTTAAGTCAATGTTGTATTCATGCCCCAATCACGAGCTCTCTCGGGAAATGATTATTCAGAATTTTTATGCTCGACTTTCTCTTGATAATCGCAACTTGCTTGATACTTCCTGTGCTGGTTCCTATATGCTGAAGACTATTGATTTCAAATGGGACTTATTGGAAATAATTAAACGCAATTCTGAAGATTGGGGTTCCGACGACGGTAAGGAGTCAGGTATGACACCTAAGTTCGATTGTGTTAAATCTTTTATGGATACCGATGCCTTCCGTGGATTTAGCTCTAAGTATGGACTTGACTCTGAGATAGTAGCTACTTTTTGTGAAACTTTTGCTACTCACATTGATCTCCCTAAAGAGAAGTGGTTTAAATATAATCCTCCTATTGAAGTTAAAGTAGTTGCACCCATTACAGTCGAAGCAAAGACTATTACATATAGTGATCCCATTATTCCTACTGCTTATGTTGAAAAACCTCCTTTTCCTGTTAGGATAAAAGATCATGTTAAAGCTTCAACTGTTGTTCATAAGAGTAATACTAGGACCTATACACCCCCTGAGAAAATTAATGTTGAACCTGGTATTGCTATGATTAAAGATCTTTTGGATGAGGACTTAGATGGGCATGTTATCTCTTTCTTGGGTGAAACTGCTAATATTGCTAGACCTGATACTAAGACACGTAGACCTGTTATAGGCACGCCTGTTATTTCTATTAAAATAGGAGATCATTGTTATCATGGTTTATGTGATATGGGTGCTAGTGCTAATGCGATACCTTATGATCTTTATAAAGAAATTATGCACGATATTGCACCTATTGAATTAGAAGACATTGATGTTACTATTAAGCTTGCCAATAGGGACACCATTAAACCTATTGGGATTGTTAGAGATGTTGAAGTCTTGTGTGGGAAGATTAAATACCCTGCTGATTTTCTTGTTCTTGGTTCCCCACAAGACGATTTTTGTCCCATTAATTTTGGTAGGCCCTTCTTGAATACTGCTAGTGCTAAGATTAATTGTGAAAAGAATATTGTCACTGTTGGCATAGATGGTATGTCTCATGAGTTTAGTTTTGCTAAATTTAGTAGACAACCTCGTGAAAGGGAACCACCTAGTAAGGATGAAATTATTGGTCTTGCTTCCATTGCTGTTCCTCCAACTGATCCGTTAGAACAATATTTGCTAGACCATGAAAATGATATGTTTATGAAGGAAAGGGAAGAAATAGATGAGGTGTTCCTTAAACAAGAACCTATGCTGAAACGTAACCTTCCCATTGAAATTCTTGGGGATCCCCCTCCACCCAAGGGTGATCCCGTGTTTGAACTCAAACCCTTACCTGATAACCTTAAGTATGCTTATATTGATGAAAAAGAAATATATCCTGTTATTATTAGTGCTAACCTTTCAGAGAAAGAAGAAGAAAGATTATTGAAAACTCTGAAGAGGCACCGAGCTGCTATTGGATATACTTTGGATGATCTTAAGGGCATTAGTCCCACATTATATCAACACAAAATTTTAGTGGAGAAAGATGCCAAACCAGTTAGAGATCCTCAAAGACGACTAAATCCCAAAATGAAGGAAGTGGTAAGAAAGGAGATACTAAAACTCCTTGAGGCAGGTATTATTTATCTCGTTGCTGATAGTGAATGGGTAAGCCATGTCCATTGTGTCCCCAAAAAGGGAGGTATTACCATTGTTCCTAATGATAAAGATGAATTGATCCCGCAAAGAATTATTACAGGCTATAGGATGGTAATTTATTTTCGTAAGTTGAATAAAGCTACTAAGAAAGATCATTACCCTTTACCTTTTATTAATCAAATGCTAGAGAGGCTATCCAAACACACACATTTTTGCTTTCTAGATGGTTATTCTGGTTTCTCAGAGATACCTGTATCAGCGGGGGATCAACCTAAAACTACTTTTACTTGCCCTTTTGGTACTTTTGCTTATAGACGTATGCCTTTTGGTTTATGTAATGCACCTGCTACTTTTCAAAGATGCATGATGGCTATATTTTCTGATTTTTGTGAAAAGATTTGTGAGGTATTCATGGATGACTTCTCCGTCTATGGATCCTCTTTTAATGATTGTTTGAGCAACCTTGATCGAGTTTTGCAGAGATGCGAAGACACTAGTCTCGTCCTGAATTGGGAAAAGTGTCACTTTATGGTTAATGAAGGCATTGTCTTGGGGCACAAGATCTTCGAGAGAGGTATTGAAGTTGATAAAGCCAAAGTTGATGCTATTGAAAAGATGCCATGTCCCAAGGACATAAAAGGTATAAGAAGTTTCCTTGGTCATGCCGGTTTTTACAGGAGGTTCATTAAGGACTTTTCTAAAATCTCTAGGCCTCCGACTAATTTATTGCAAAAAGATATTTCTTTTGTCTTTGATGATGATTGTTTAGAAGCATTTGAAACACTCAAGAAAGCTTTGATCACTATACCTATTGTTCAGGCACCTGATTGGAACTTACCTTTTGAAATTATGTGTGATGCTAGTGATTATGCTGTAGGTGCTGTTTTAGGGCAAAGAGTCGATAAGAAATTGAATGTTATCCTGTATGCTAGTAAGACTCTTGATACTGCCCAGAGAAATTATGCTACCACTGAAAAAGAGTTCTTAGCAGTTGTGTTTGCATGTGATAAGTTTAGACCTTATATTGTTGATTCCAAAGTTACTATTCACACTGATCATGCTGCTATTAAATATCTTATGGAAAAGAAAGATCTAAGCCTAGACTCATTAGATGGGTTCTCTTGCTCCAAGAATTTGACTTGCATATTATTGATAGAAAAGGAGCTGAGAACCCCGTTGCAAACAACTTATCTAGGTTAGAGAATGTTCTTGATGACCCACTGCCTATTAATGATAGTTTTCCTGATGAACAATTAGCGGTTGTCAATGCTTCTCGCACTGCTCCTTGGTATGCTGATTATGCTAATTACATTGTTGCTAAATATATACCGCCTAGTTTCACATACCAGCAAAAGAAAAAGTTCTTTTATGATTTAAGACATTACTTCTGGGATGATCCACACCTTTATAAAGAAGGAGTAGATGGTATTATTAGACGTTGTGTGCCTGAGCATGAACAAGAACAGATCCTACGCAAGTGTCACTCTGAATCCTATGGAGGACACCACGCTGGAGATAGAACTGCACACAAGGTACTACAATCTGGTTTTTATTGGCCTACTCTTTTCAAAGATGCTCGTAAGTTTGTCGTATCTTGTGATGAATGTCAAAGAATAGGTAACATTAGTAGACGTCAGGAAATGCCTATGAATTATTCTCTTGTTATTGAACCGTTTGATGTTTGGGGCTTTGATTATATGGGACATTTTCCTGCCTCTAATGGTTATACACATATTTTAGTTGCTGTTGATTACGTTACTAAGTGGGTAGAAGCTATTCCAACTAGTAGTGCTGATCATAACACTTCTATTAAAATGCTTAAAGAAGTTATTTTTCCGAGGTTTGGAGTCCCTAGATATCTTATGACTGATGGTGGTTCACACTTTATTCATGGTGCTTTCCGTAAGATGCTCGCTAAGTATGATGTCAATCATAGAATCGCATCTCCTTATCACCCGCAGTCTAGTGGTCAAGTAGAGTTGAGCAATCGAGAGCTCAAATTAATTTTGCAAAAGACTGTGAATAGATCCAGAAAGAATTGGTCCAAAAAACTTGATGATGCATTATGGGCCTATAGAACTGCATACAAAAATCCTATGGGTATGTCTCCATATAAGATGGTTTATGGAAAAGCATGTCATTTACCTCTTGAACTTGAACAAAAAGCATATTGGGCTATTAAAGAGCTCAATTATGACTTCAAACTTGCCGGTGAGAAGAGGTTGTTTGATATTAGCTCACTTGATGAATGGAGAACCCAAGCATATGAGAATGCCAAGCTTTTCAAACAAAAAGTCAAACGCTGGCATGATAAGAGGATACAAAATCATGAGTTTAACGTAGGAGATTATGTGTTATTGTTCAACTCTCGTTTAAGATTTTTTGCAGGAAAACTTCTCTCAAAATGGGAAGGTCCCTACGTTATCGAGGAGGTCTATCGTTCTGGTGCTATAAAAACCAACAACTTCGAAGGCACAAATCCAAGGGTGGTAAACGGTCAAAGAATTAAACATTATATTTCAGGTAATCCTATCAATGTTGAAACTAATATTATTGAAACCATAACCCTTGAGGAATACATAAGAGACACTTTCCAGAACGTTCCAGACTCCGAAAAGGCATAGGTACGTGGTACGGTAAGTAAACCAACTCCAAAACAACTTTAATGGCAATTTTCATCAGTTTTGGATTATTTAAGGATTTTAGGAAGAAAGAAGTAGCCTGAAAGGGACACGAGGCTCCCACGAGAGTGGAGGGCGCGCCCCCCCTGTAGGGCGCGCCCCCTGTCTCGTGGGCACCTCGTGTGCCTCCCGGACTCCGTTTTCTTGTATGTTACGTATTTTTGTCGGTAAAAATTCATTATATATACTCCCAAAGGTTTTGACCACCGTATCACGCAAATATCCTCTGTTTTCATTTCGAGCTGTTCCTGTTGCAGAATAAAGCAAGATGTCTTCTCAGGAGTCAGTTGGGGAGAGCCGGGTGTCTCAACCGACGCCAGGTCCAGGAGCAAATAGCGACGCCTATCACTTTGGACCATCAACGGAGGATGAGATGGAGGCTGATTTGAAAAGGATAGATGCCATGGAGGAAGATCAAGAAGTTACCTCTCGTCTCCAAGCAGAATTCACTATGGGGGAACTACCTAGCCTGGCTGTCCCTACTTCGGTCACTCCTTCCAACCCTAGATTTCTTTCTTATGAAAATATGAAAAAGAGTTTTTCTTGTTCTCTAGAAGCTATGCAACATCCTTGGGTAAAAGGAGCTTTGTCCGTTATGGGCAAGCTCCGTAAAGAAAATATGGACCTCAAACAACAAGTAAATAAGCTCGAGGAGGAGAACCGTATCCTGAAGGGCATCATCGCCAAGAAGATCATAACACCAACCGTGAAGAAGGAGAAATAATCACATGGGTATGGGCACTCCCCTTGGCAACTGCCAAGCTTGGGGGAGGTGCCCCGGTATCGTATCACCATCACACTCCTATCTTTACCGCCTTATTTAGTTCGATCCTTTTAGTAGTATCTTGATCTATTAGTTCGAAGTTTTGATATCAAGTAGTTTTGAGTTTTTCATTGTGATCTCTTTATGTAATCGAGTCTGTGTGCTATCTATAATAAAGATTAGTGTTGAGTCAAGGGCTTTGCTATGTTGCTATGATCTTGAGAAAGTAGAAAGAACAAAAGAGTTCATATTGATCTTATGGATAGTGATAACTTCACACATAGAAAGTATGAGGCATAAAAATTGTTGAGAGTTGATGAACGTAGCCTTGGTCATCCTTGCAATTAATAGGAAGTGATAAGGAAAGAGGGGTTCACATATAAATAGATTATCTTGGACATCTTTTATGATTGTGAAGCACCCATTAAGTATGACATGCTAAAAGAGTTGACGTTGGACAAGGAAGACAACGTAATGGTTTATGTTTTCCGACATCTCAGTTAAAGTATATTGTCATTGACCTTCCAAACATGTTGAGCTTGCCTTTCCCCCTCATGCTAGCCAAATTTCTTGCACCAAGTAGAGATACTACTTGTGCTTCCAAATATCCTTAAACCCAGTTTTGCCATGAGAGTCCACCATACCTACCTATGGATTGAGTAAGATCCTTCAAGTAAGTTGTCATCGGTGCAAGCAATAAAAATTGCTCTCTAAATATGTATGACTTATTAGTGCAGAGAAAATAAGCTTTGTACAAACTTGTTGTGGGAGTTATAAAAGTGACGGATTGCATAATAAAGGTCAACATACAAGGGGCAATATAAAGTGACATTCTTTTGCATTAAGATTTCGTGCATCAACCCTAAACGCGCATGGCAACCTCTGCTTCCCTCTGCGAAGGGCCTATCTTTTACTTTATGTTTTTACTTTATGCTTGAGTCAAGGTGATACTCACCTTTCCCTTTTTATTTTTATCCTTTGGCAAGCTCCTCGTGTTTGAAAGATCATGATACATATATCCAATTGGATGTAAGTTGGCATAGGCTATTATTGTTGACATCACCTAAAGGTGAATACATTGGGAGGCAACACAATAAGCCCCTATCTTTCTCAGTGTCCGGCTGAAACTCTATAACCACAAGTATTGCATGAGTGTTACCAATTATAGGAGACTACGAGTTAGTTGAGTATGTGAGCTTGCTGAAAAGCTCTATTATTGACTCTTTCTGATGTTACGATAAATTGCAATTGCTTTAATGACTGAGATTATAGTTTGTTAGTTCCCAATGAAGTTTTTGAACCATACTTGACATTGTGAATTGCTTATTACTTGAACATAGGAAATCATATGACAAAATCCATATATGTTGTTGTTATTAGAACGATCATGATGCCCTCATGTCCGTATTTTATTTTTATCGACACCTCTATCTCTAAACATGTGGAAATATTTTTCGATTTCGGCTTCCGCTTGAGGACAAGCGAGGTCTAATCTTGGGGGAGTTGATACGTCCATTTTGCATCATGCTTTTTATCGGTGTACTAGAGTAGGGGTACCCTAGTATCCTGAACTTGTGCACGGGCAGTCGCAGCACCCCGCGGCAAGGCTTGCCGGATGACCGCCAAGGTCCGCCGTGGTTCCTTTGGAGCCATTCAAGAACAAAGTGTTTTAAGCCAAGGAGACAAGACCCCGGAAAGAGGAGCTTGCCGGGAAGGCCAACCAAGGCATCTCAAGAAACTTGCCGCGACGCGCCACGCGTCCCGGCAAGGCCCGGCGAGCGACAAGCTTCCGGACGCGGCAAGGCAATGATCGCGGCAAGGCGCTTGCCGCGGCAGGCTACCACATCTGTACCTGTGCTCCAGCACATCCACCAACGTGTCGCCCTGGGACCTTTCCAGGCGCGCGTGGCAAGAAGCTGTGCAGCCAGCGGTGCGAGGTGGCAAGCGACGCTGACAAGATTGCCATCGTGGCGAGCGGTGGCGCCCCTGACGGTCCACTTTTTGCACTGTTTGGGTGATATAGACGGGCATTTAATGCCTTTGTCCCCTGCCGTCAGGGTTAGGTATGATACACTGTACAAGTAGTTGTACCAACCGCAGTTCTTTTCCATTTTTACCCTTGTCTACGTTGCCACCTGTCGGTGACCCCTTGAGCATATAAAAGGAGGCCCATGCGCAACGTAGAGGGGGGTTCGAAGGGTTCGAAGCCAGAAAACACTCACGCTCGGTCTCGTTAGTAGCTAGAATGTACTGTAGCATTCAGCGCTCCCGAGCAAGAACACAATACAAATCAGACAAGCAGCAGTAGGAGTATTATCTCTCCGGAGAGCTCCGAAGCTGGGTAAATCGCTCGTGTGCCTCGCCTCGATCTGCTCTTCGTGCGGTCTCCGCCCCCCGCCGAACCGAAAGGGGCCCGGTCCGCCGGCCCCATAGGTGTTCGTTCCCACGACATCTTTGGCGCGCCAGGTAGGGGGCATCGAGGTTGTGTGAACCTGATCCGGCGTTCACACGAGCTAGATCTTCATCGTCTTCATCGACATGCCACCGAAGAAGAAGGCTTCGGAGGTGGCGGCTCCGTCCACGTCGATCCCACCACCACCGGAGCAAACGGGTGGTGGGGTAGACGCAAGCGGAAGAACAGGCGTCGATGAGGGAGCTCACGGTGCTGCCAGGTCCAAGGACAAGGCCCCGCAGACCTCGGCGTCCGTGCATGCGCCGCGCCCGTCCCAGGAGGCACAGGACCGACAGCGTCATGGTACTCGCGGTACCATACGTTCGTTGGACCAAGATCAAGCTGGTGGATCTCGGGATGCTCAAGACCAGCATGCACGCCAACATGTTGGCACGAGCAAGGCACGGTCGCCTGGACGGGATACTGCTCCTTCTAACATAGTTAGAAGTCCGAGCATATCCCGCTCCTCGCACCGTTCGCCAATGCCACCCTCCACTCCAGCAGAAGCTTTGGCACGAGCTCAACTGCTCCTGGATTACCCTCCAACGGCGGACAAGATCGACGAATGGAGGGCCACCATTCAGAGTCTCATCGGCTTCGCCAACGGCGACACTCCATGGCAGCCAGGTACATCGCAGCCGCCGCAAGATTGCCAGGCACGAGCCGATGGCGACAAGACCGGTGGGGGTGCAACCACCGTGCACTCTCCACCCCGAAGGCCAAGATCGCCGACTCGCCGGGTCAACCTCGACACTGACTCCACAGCGTCATCAGATCCACGAGCTCGTCGCGATTAGCGCCAAGTTCTTCAAGAACGACAGCAAGAAGACGCTCGTACTCGCATCAAGCGCCGAAGAGAAGCGCGGCGTCAATCAGACCAGCGCGCTGGGCCCACTGTCGACATGCATGCGCCAGGGGAACCAGGCGACTTGCCGTACGCGGTAGGTTGCCCTGCGTTCACTCGTGAGCTGCGGCAAGTCCAGTGGCCCAGCACAAAGAATTTCAAGCCAGACGTACCAGAGAAGTACGACGGCAAGACGCATCCGTCGGAGTTCCTCAGAATCTACACCATTGCGGTGCAAGCTGCTGGGGTGCGGGACGACAAGATCCTTGCCAATTACTTCCCGCTGGTGCTCAAGCCCAACGTCAGATCCTGGCTCATGCACTTGCCGGACAACTCCATATCCTCATGGGCAGATCTATGCCATCAGTTTGTCGGCGCCTTTACAGGCGGCCACAAACCTCATGGCCAAGAGAGCGACCTTCATATACTAGTCCAGAAGGAAGGAGAGTCCCTGCGCAAGTACACTCAGAGATTCAGCCGTGTACAGCATAACATCCCAGATGTCCACCCTGCCGCGGTCATCAGCGCGTTCCATCAGAACGTGCGTAACCGCAGGATGCGGGAGGAGATAGCGATGTGCAAGATCAGAGACATCAGTGAGCTATATGCCCTGGCCAACAAGTGTGCACGTGCTGAGGAAGGGAGGAGACTCCCCATAGAGAATACAGGAGCAGGAGGATCTGACAGCGAGGATGCCGCCCCGGCAAAGAAAAACCGGCGGCGGAACAACAGGAAGAAGAAAGGCAAAGACGTGTTAGTTGCTGAGCAGTCCGGCAACGGAGGTGGCGCCGAGAAAGCCAAAGTTGGTACCTCCGGCGAGGCTGTGGCGGTCGCCGACAAGCAGGGCGGCTCCGACAAGCAGTACTGCAAGATCCACCGCACCAAGGGCCATGACCTCCAGAGCTGCAAGAAGGTCGAGCAGCTTGTAGAGCAGCAGAAGGCTGAGTACGAGCGACGCAACAAGGAGAAAGCCTAAGAAGGTACTGGAGGATCCAGCAAGAAGCGCCCCGGCTGGGGAGGACGCCGCGGGAAGGCCAAGCAGCGGCAAGGAGATAGACCTCCCTGCGGCCGCGACAAGGACGAAGATGACGACGATGATGAAGAGATGGATGATGACGAGGCCGATGAGCAGGAGTTCCAGAAAGCCACAGAGGTCTTGTGCGTTGACGGCGGTGCTTCTCTGCATACTTCACACCGCCAGCTCAAGCAGTGGGTGCGGGAAGTCAATGCGGCAGAACCACCCGTCGAGTCACACAAGCCTCTGAAATGGTCCAGCACGCCTATCATCTTTGATATTGAGGACCACCCTGATCGCATAACTGCGGTCGGGTGCTTGCCGATGTTGGTTTCACCAACTATCCGCAACCTCAAGGTCACTAAGATGCTAGTTGATGGCGGGGCCGGCTTGAACCTGATCTCCTCCGCGGTACTCCAGAAACTCCAGATCCCTGACAGCGAGCTCGAAGAGACAGACACATTCCAAGGAATCAATCCGGGAAGGAGCAAGCTGAAGGGAAAGATTACGTTGCCGGTAACATTTGGCAGCGAGTTGAACTTCAGGACTGAGAGAGTCACTTTCGATGTTGCTGACTTCCCATTGCCTTACAATGGGATACTCGGCCGTCCAGCACTCGCCAAATTCATGGCAGCCTCTCACTACGCATACAACATGCTGAAGATGCCAGGTCCGATAAGTGTCATCTCTGTCCCTGGCGACAAGAAGGATGCTCTTATCTGCACCGACAAGATCTACCGGGAAGCAGTAGCCACAACAGATCGCAAGTCACTTGCCGCTGAAGCTCCCGGAGGGAAGAAGAAGACCAAGTCTGGCAAGAGTTTTGATGCCCACTCCGGCAAGCGCACCTCTTCGGAGTGCTGCGCTACCGTCGAGGACGCACCATCGAGCTCCACCGGCAAGTGTAAGAAGGCAAAGGCAGCTCCGCCAGAGACCAAGAAGGTGTCCGCCAAGGAGGACGACACTGGTGGTACCTTCACCATCAGTGCCACTCTCGACCCTAAATAGGAAAGCACGCTCGTTGCTTTCCTGCGGGCGAATGTCGATGTGTTTGCGTGGCAACCGTCTGACATCCCCGGTGTTCCCAGGAAAGTAATCGAGCACCACCTTGCCGTCTGTCCTCATGCGCGGCCCATCAAGCAGAAGGTCAGGAAACAAGCAGTGGAGCGCCAAGAATTCATTGCAGAAGAAATCAAGAAATTGGAAGCAGCAGGCCTTGTCAGAGGAGTGCTCCATCCTACGTGGTTGTCCAATCATGTAGTCGTGCGTAAGGCAAACGGGAAATGGAGGCTTTGTATCGACTTTACCGATGTTAATAAAGCTTGTCCCAAAGACCCATTTCCCTTGCCGCGCATTGACCAGATTGTTGACTCCATGGCCGGATGTGACTTGCTTTCATTTCTTGACGCATACTCAGGATACCATCAGATCTTCATGGCAGAAGAGGATGAGGAGAAGACCGCATTCATCACTCCATGTGGCACGTACTGCTTCGTACGGATGCCTTTTGGTTTAAAGAATGCTGGTTCAACATTTGCAAGAGTAGTCCATGACGCTTTTGAGCCACAGATACACAGAAATGTGGAAGCCTACATGGATGACATAGTGGTCAAGAGCAAGGACAAAGCAACTCTGATTCAAGATTTAGACGAAACCTTTGCAAATCTGCGCAAGATCAACGTCAAGCTTAACCCCGAGAAGTGTGTGTGTGGAGTCCCCTGCGGCAAGCTTCTCGGGTTCTTCGTGTCTCAGCGGGGAAATGAAGCCAATCCCGACAAGATCAAGGCCATCGAGCAGATTGAAGCACCAAAGCGCGTCAAGGATGTATGAAGGCTTGCCGGTTGCGTGGCTGCTCTCAGCAGGTTTATCTCTAAGTCTGCTGAGCGCGCCCTGCCATTTTTCAAAATATTGAAAAAGGCAGGTCCAATGAAATGGACTCCGGAAGTGGAGGCGGCGCTGCAGGACTTGAAGAGATACCTGTCCTCCACTCCAACACTTGTCGCACCTAAGCCACAAGAGAAGTTGCTGCTGTATATAGCGGCAACCAATCAAGTGGTTAGTGCTGCGTTAGTAGCGGAGAGGGAGGCGGATGATGAGCCGGCAACTGCGGCAGACACATCCAGCGACAAGCAGGGGGCTCCACCGACAAGCTCTGGTCCCGGCAAGGATGGATCTGCACAGGCGTGTGAGGAGATACAGAAGAAAATGGTGCAGCGCCCAGTTTACTTTGTCAGTTCCCTTCTGCAGGGGGCTAGGTCAAGGTATTCTGGTGTGCAGAAATTGCTTTTCGGTCTTCTCATGGCCTCGAGAAAGCTGCGCCATTACTTCCAAGCACATGAGATCACAATTGTCACTCGCTTTCTGCTGAAGAGGATACTACAGAATCCAGAAGCAACAGGCAGGATTGTCGAGTGGGCACTGGAACTGTCAAGCCTTGGCCTCAAGTTTGAGAGCACTTCAACTATCCAGAGCAGAGCATTGGCAAAATTCATAGCAGAGTGGACGCCAACACCAGATGAAGAAATTCCAGAAACGAGCATCCCCGTCAAGGAAGCAGGCAAAGAATGGCTGATGTACTTTGATGGTGCCTGCTCGCTGCAAGGCGCCGGTGCGGGCGTGCTACTTGTCGCACCCACTGGAGAGCACCTCAAGTACGTAGTCCAGATGCACTTTCCCAAGGAGCAAGCAACAAACAATACAACAGAGTATGAAGGTTTGCTTGCCGGTCTCAGGATCGCAGCAGACCTTGGGATCAAGAAGCTCATTGCCAGGGGTGACTCGCAGCTTGTCGTCCGCCAAGTGAACAAAAACTATCAGAGTCCGTTGATGGAAGCTTATGTTGATGAAGTGAGAAAGTTAGAAGAGCACTTTGACGGCCTACAGATGGAACATGTTCCAAGAGCTCAGAACGACATTGCCGATGGCCTGTCAAAGTGCGCCGCACTTAAGTTACCTGTGGAACCAGGGATCTTTGTGCTCAAGCTGACTCAACCGTCTGTAACGCCATCAACTGGACAGAGCAAAAAGAGGAAGTTGATTTCTGGTGACTATTTTCCGGCAGAGCTCCCCGAAGCCGCCGCCAAGAAGGTCCCCAAGATCAACACCAAGGGTGCTGAGGAGCAGTCTGCTCCGGCAAGCCCTAGGGTTTGTTCCGTTGAAGCAGACGCTCCCGACAAGTTTTGCTCCGGCAAGCTTGCCGGGGAACGTCAAGCTCCGGCTGAGCCGCAAGTTCTCGCCGTAGAAGCGGATGTTCCCGCAGCATCATATGTGCCTTTAGTCCTTGTTGTCGAGCCGCAAGCTCCAGCATGGGCACAGCAGATTGTCCGTTTCCTTCAGACAGGAGAACTTCCCGAAGAGCAAGAAGAAGCAGAAAGAGTAGCCCGGTAGTCAAGTATGTACCAGTTTGTCGACAGCACACTGTACAGAAGAAGACTCAACGGTGTGAAATTGAAGTGTATTCCCTGGGAAGATGGACAAGAGCTGTTGGAGGAGATACATGGAGGAATATGTGGTCACCACATTGGTGCAAGAGCACTTGCCGGCAAAGCATTCTGGCAAGGTTTCTTTTGGCCGACAGCCCTCCAGGATGCAACTACACAAGTAACCAAGTGTGAAGCATGCCAGTTCCATTCCAAGCAGATACACCAGCCAGCTCAAGCTCTCCAGACGATCCCTTTATCCTGGCCATTTTCGGTCTGGGGGATCGACATCCTCGGCCCCTTTCCCCGAGCTGTCGGGGGCTTTCAGTACTTGTATGTTGCAATCGACAAGTTCACAAAGTGGCTGGAAGTGGAAGCAGTAAGGAAGGTGACAGCACAGTCAGCAGTCAAGTTCTTCAGGTCGATTGTTTGCCGTTTCGGGATCCCTAACAGGATCATCACCGACAACAGCACGCACTTCACGAGCCGCACCTTCATGCAGTACGTCCAAGATCTTGGCGCCAAGGTCTACTTCGCTTCTGTTGCTCACCCGAGAAGCAACGGTCAAGTGGAGAGGGCAAATGCTGAAGTGCTGCGCGGGCTCAAGACCAGGACTTTCGACAGGCTGCACAAGTGCGGAAAGAACTGGATCGAGGAGCTGCCGGTGGTTCTTTGGTCGATCAGGACGACGCCAAATCGAGCCACTGGCCAGACACCTTTCGCTCTAGTCTATGGAGCAGAGGTAGTTCTCCCCACGGAACTCGTATACGGGTCACCTCGAGTGCTCGCTTATGATGAGCTTGAGCAAGAGCAGCTGCGACAAGATGACACGCTGCTCCTTGAGGAGGACCGTCTTCAGGCTGCTGTACGAGCTGCTCGATACCAGCAAGCTTTGCGCCGCTACCATAGCCGCAAAGTTAGTGCTAGAAGTCTCGAGGAAGGCGACCTTGTTCTTCGGCGCGTTCAGTCCACCAAGAATTCCAACAAGTTGACGCCGAAGTGGGAAGGCCCTTACCGGGTGAAACGAGTCACTAGGCCTGGCGATGTCCGCCTTGAGACCGAAGATGGCATTCCGGTGAGCAACTCCTGGAACATTGAGCATCTTCGTAAGTTTTACCCGTAAGGCGCGGTTGCCGGAACCTGTTCCGGCAACCACCTTTTGTACGAGTCTTGCCGCTGTTGCATGTAATCCTTTGTACAAAGCCGGGCGCAGACCCCGTGCATAAATAAAGCTCATGTGCTCCGCACATCTTGTCAACTTCATGCTTTCTATTTTTTGCATGTGTTATCTGACACTTTGTGCAGCACCTACCCCCGGTAAGCAATAATGAGCCATAAGGCTCCATATCTTTATTTTCTCTTCTTTCTTTTTCTCAAAGAAAGGAAAGTTCCCTCGTCCACAAGTTTGCCGGGGGAAAGGAGAAGATAATGGTGTGGACCAGGCGTCGTTCAAGAAAGTTTCGCCTTGCCGGGACGCAAACGACAGAAAAGCTAAGTTGCCAAAGTTTGAGCAATCAATTTTAAAATTTTTAAAGTTATCTTCCTCGAACGACCGTGCTTTCTATGGAAAACCTGTGCGCGGAGGAACCAACTCATAGCTAGTTGCACCCTTACTTTGTTTCGAGTCCGCTCAACAACTTAAGTGAGCTGCGACTAGTTGCGACAAGGTTTCTTGCCGGTGGCAGCACCGCCAGCAGGCTGCTGACGTCCCGCACTCAGCGCTCGCGGCTAAGGTGCCTGCACCGGCAAGTTCCCTAAAAGCGTAGGGCAAAAACATACAAAGGAAGGAATCAAGTAAAGGAAATAACATAGCAATCGATACCCAAAATAAAGTTATATTACAAGATAGCTTGTCGCAGCTCTAATAGATTGTTCTCGTAACATGACCAACAGCAACAAGAAAAGGAGGAAACGGGCGGCCTAATCTACGCGATCGCCATCAACCCTCTTGACCTCGTTCACCTTGTCCACAATGGGTGCGACAAGGGCCTTGAGCGCTTCCAGATCAGCATCCGCCGGCAGCTTCTTGAGGACGTTGGTGAGGTTGAGGCCTGGGTTGCGGAAGGCCACCTTCACCAACACCTTTTGAAGAACCCCCGCGCAGATCTGGCGCGACTCGTCGGCCAACTGCTTTGGGATCCTCTCCTGGATCGCTGGAGGGCCGTCGCCACGCCTTTGAAGAACAAGGTGAGCTTGGCGCTGGGTTGGAGGTTCTCGTCGGAGGAGTACCCGAGATCCTCCACCCCCAGCTGTGCCAGCTCCCCGTCAATAACTGTGGCGATGTTCACGAGACCCTCTGTCCAGAGCTCCACAGTCTCCCTAAAAGTGTTCTGGGTTTCGGCAGCCCTCGTCAGCAGCGCTTCGTTGGCCTTGATCTCCTCCTTCAAGGCCACCTCCCGCTCCTTGGCGCCGTCCAGTGTCTCGGTCAAAGTAGCCAGCTTGAACTCAAGATCTGCATTGGAGTCCTTGGCGGCGCTAAGTTCCTTGCCCTTCTCGGCGAGACTACCCTGCAGCTCGCCAAGAGTGTAGGCATCCTTCTCGCGCTCATGCTTGAGCGCGGCAAGCTCTTCGCCGCTCGCTTTGAGATCGGCCTCCAGCTGCGCCACCTTCGTCTCCAGCTCCTTCTTGGCGGCCTCGGCAGCTGCGGCAGCATCCTTTGCTTCCTTGAGAGCCCCGCCGAATGTTTGCTCGCGCGCGGCAAGCTCCTCCTCATGGCTGTCAAGATTGACCTTCCGCTGCGCCAACTCACCTTCCCGCGCAAACAGCTCCTCGGCGGCAAGCCGCTGTTGCTCTTCAGCCTCGGCCTTCTCGAGGAGGAAGGCCTTCCACGCCTCAGCGAGTTGCGCCCGCTCCTCTGCAAGGGACCGGAGAGCTTCCTGATTGCGTTCCCGGAGCTCCTCCGCGCGCTTCTCGATGTCCACTCCCGCCTTCGCGACAAGCGCTTCTCGGGATTCCACCTTGGCCTGCCGAGCGCGGTAGAGCGACAACAGCCTCCGCAGCAGCTGTTCCTCCTCAGGCTCGCCGCCGCTGCTGCTCGGCGCGTCAACCAGCGTCAGCCCAGCGGAGGCGAGCACTTCTCCATCAAAAGTTTCTCCTTCGACCGGCGCCCTGGAGCTTGACGCCCAGGGGAGCTTGATGAAGACGCCATCGCCGACCTTCAAATAGGCGCCGGGCTAGGGCTCTTCGGAGCCTGACGCTGCGGCAGCGGTGGAGGGATCGGCGGTCAGCGTAGCGCCTTGCGCTCTTGCGGCCTCAGGGTCGTCAGTGCGATCGCCAGACCCCTCGCCGGCTCCTGCGGTGGCAGCTTTGGCGGCCTCTTTGCCGGCGGGCTCGTCAGCGCCAGCTCCTTCTTCGGTGGCAGCGGCGTTGTCGGTGTTGCCGCGCGCGTTCTCCTCGCCGGTGGCCTCGGTCTCCATCGGCTCCGTGGAAGATGGATCTGACGGCCGGGAAAAGAGAGAAAAAGTCAAGCAAATAATCCAAAAAGAAGATCAGAAGAAGAAGAACACAAGGGAAGTTTTCAAGCAAGAGGATTACCTGTACTGGGATCTGCAGTCATGGGCTCCACCACCGGGGGGTCGCTGGTGTTGTCCCTTGCCGGAGAACCGTCCCTTGCCGGAGAACTGTCCCTTGCCGGAGACTTCTCCCTTGCTGGAGAACGCTCCCTTGCCGGGGAATCCTCCCTTGGCGGCGTAGTCGAAGCAGATAGCATCTCGGGGACGGCTTCCGGGTGCTCCTGGTGAGGCTGCTCTGCTCCTACACAAACCAACAGTTAGATATCAGCAAAGAAAAAGCACCCATGCGCGCCTAACAGCGGGAGGTAAACCGTATACTTACGCTGGGGGCTGCTTTGGGGAATGATTGCCGGGTCCGGCAAGGTGGTCTCGGGCGCGCCCCCTGCTGTCGCGGTGGGTTCGTCCTCGATGACAATCACCGGGACCTTGGCTCTCTTCGCCGCTCTCTGCGCCAGCGTCCTGAAAAGGAATAGGTTCAGAGTAAAGCAAATCAGATGCAAGACAAAACAGCAAGAATTGAAGAAACTACAAGTACAACAAAGGATCTTACTCTTCTTCTTCCTCGTCGGAGCTGAGCGCGGAGAGGTTGAAGTTCGGCCCACCTTCGGCGCGACGAGGCGGAGGAGTAGGTTCCCTGGACCGCTTGGCGGGGGCGGCGGCAAGATCAGAAGCGGTGGTCCGGGAAGACCCCGCTCCAGTTGCCGCTACG
This sequence comes from Triticum aestivum, assembly GCF_018294505.1. Classification (NCBI taxonomy): domain Eukaryota; kingdom Viridiplantae; phylum Streptophyta; class Magnoliopsida; order Poales; family Poaceae; genus Triticum; species Triticum aestivum. The sequence continues at coordinate 266,584,378 of NC_057807.1, read as the reverse complement.
GCGTGAAACGCTCCCGCGGCAACAGTGCTTGCCCCGGTGGAGCGTGTCGCGCGGCGCGGCGGCTGTTGGCTCCTCTGCCGCCCTACTACGTCCCCGGCCTTGCGGAGACGCCTTCTTGGTGGAGTTGGGGGCTGCACTGGGGGCTCTGCTTGCGGCAAGCTGCCTGAAGATGGCGAGCCGCTCGCACCCTCGGCGGGCTCGCTCGACTCGGCATCAGGCCCGGCAAGCTCTTCCTCCCCGGCAAGCTCTTCCTCGCTAGCAAGCTCTCCCTCGCCGACAAGCTCATCTCGATCGGCAAGGCTTGCCGCCTCTGCTGCCTCTGCCTCCTCCATGGTGAATCCAAACTCACCCGCGGCAGCGGCTACCGCCGCCTCTTCCGCCCTGGTGGCGATGCGCTGCATCTCCGCATCGGTGGTGTCGCGGGTGAGGCTCTTCTGTTCGTCGGCGCGGACCGCCACTTCCACCAAGCCGTCGAAGAACTCCTGCACAACGTCGTCCGCAGGCTCTTGCCAAGTTGGGACAAGCCCATGCGAGTCGCACAACGGCATCACTGCGCAGATGCGGTCGAGCGAGGAGTTGTTGCACAGCGGGACGACACCCTTCGGCAACCTAAACCATTCGGGATGTGAGGGTCGTGCTTGAACAATTCCTTGAGCATCACGTCCAGTTCCAGCATGGTGAAGTTGAAATTGAGGCCCGGGCGCAGCCTCATGATGTCCGCCGGACCCCCGAACTCCCAGGCGGGTCTCCTCCTCTCTTGCAGGGGGGCGATGCGGCGGCGAAGAAAATCTGCGCCTACGGCGCCTACAGTGAGCCCGGAAAGCCTGAGGCGCAAGATCCAGGTGACGGCAATCTTCAGCCTATCGTCTTCCGGGGCCACACCGCTCCAATCGTTGCCGCGCACTACTGGGGCTTGGCGCTGGGCGGTAAATGGCTGCGGGTTCTCCTCGACAATCCAGCACCATTCCGCTCTCCATTCCTCCCATTTGCTGCGGAGCTCTCCCTCCAGATAGGCTTCCTTCTTGCCGGCTCTCGAGATCCAGGCGATTCCGCCGGATAAGGGCTCCCCTCTCTCAGCCGGGGCATAAAGAAGTGGCGAAAAAGAGCTACGTTTGGGTGGACTCCGACAAAGTTTTCGCAGAGATGTGCGAAAACTGCCATGGTCAGAACAACGTTGGGGGTGAAGTCAAGGAGGTGGAACCCGTAGGTGTTCATGATGTCGCAGAAGAATTCAGAGAAGGGCGGGCAGAGCCCGCAGTAGAAGAACAGTGCGAAGAAGGGATATCCATTCGGAGCCTGTTCCGAAGTGGCGGCGGAGAGTACCTTCGTGCGCGGATGCGCTCGCGTCTCCGTCAACCAGAAGAGGTAGTAGTACTCCCTCAGCTCCTTCGCGGCGAGCTCGGGGAGGAAGGTTGCCCGCTCCTTTCGCAGCGCCTCGAGCCGCAGCGCCTCGGCCGACTTCACGGCCTTCCCCTTGCCGACTTTCGGAGCCATGGCGGAGGTGGTGGGGGAGATCGACGGCGTTGGTGGTGCTGGTGGCGATGGGGGGCGGAGCGCTACTCTCTTTCAAAAGGAGGGAGCGGCGGAGGTTTCTGAGATTGGGACAGCAACTGGTGAGATGGGGGAACCGCCCCTGTTTCCCCTGCTTATAAAGAGGGAGGGGGCGGACGTTCCGCTTTTCCGAATAAAGAACCACCCACGATCTCTCCCACGACGCCGCATTCAACGCATGCCATTAGGGGAGAGCGCGGTGGATACGGAGTAAGATACGGCGTAACCCAGGCCGCGTGTGCCCATGCCCTGTTTTGGGCTTGGCCCAACAGCGCTCGACACCGTGTGTGGCCCAGGCCCGGGGGCTCCTGTCGGTGTACTAGAGTAGGGGTACCCTAGTATCCTGAACTTGTGCACGGGCAGTCGCAGCACCCCGCGGCAAGGCTTGCCGGATGACCGCCAAGGTCCGCCGTGGTTCCTTTGGAGCCATTCAAGAACAAAGTGTTTTAAGCCAAGGAGACAAGACCCCGGCAAGAGGAGCTTGCCGGGAAGGCCAACCAAGGCATCTCAAGAAACTTGCCACGACGCGCCACGCATCCCGGCAAGGCCCGGCGAGCGACAAGCTTCCGGACGCGGCAAGGCAACGACCGCGGCAAGGCGCTTGCCGCGGCAGGCTACCACATCTGTACCTGCGCTCCAGCACATCCACCAACGTGTCGCCCTGGGACCTTTCCAGGCACGCGTGGAAAGAAGCTGTGCAGCCAGCGGTGCGAGGTGGCAAGCGACGCTGACAAGATTGCCATCGTGGCGAGTGGTGGCGCCCCTGACGGTCCACTTTTTGCACTGTTTGGGCGATACAGACGGGCATTTAATGCCTTTGTCCCCTGCCGTCAGGGTTAGGTATGATACACTGTACAAGTAGTTGTACCAACCGCAGTTCTTTTCCATTTTTACCTTTGTCTACGTTGCCACCTGTCGGTGACCCCTTGAGCATATAAAAGGAGGCCCATGCGCAACGTAGAGGGGGGTTCGAAGGGTTCGAAGCCAGAAAACACTCATGCTCGGTCTCGTTAGTAGCAAGAGTGTACTGTAGCATCAGCGCTCCCGAGCAAGAACACAATACAAATCAGACAAGCAGCAGTAGGAGTATTATCTCTCTGGAGAGCTCCGAAGCTGGGTAAATCGCTCGTGTGCCTCGCCTCGATCTGCTCTTCGTGCGGTCTCCGCCCCCCGCCGAACCGAAAGGGGCCCGGTCCGCCGGCCCCATAGGTGTTCGTTCCCAAGACACTTTTATATCAATATTTATTGCATTATGGGCTGTTATTACATATTATATCTCAATACTTATGGCTATTCTCTCTTATTTTACAAGGTTTACCATGAAGAGGGGGAATGCCGGCAGCTGGAATTCTGGCTGGAAAAGGAGCAAACGTTGGAAACCTATTCTGCACAACTCCAAAAGACCTGAGACTCCATGAAACAACTTTTTGGAATCAATAAGAATTTATGGGCGAAAGAAATAGGCCAGGGGGCCCACACCCTGTCCAGGAGACAGGGGGCGCCCCCCTAGGGCGCGGCCCCCTATCTCCTGGGCCCCCTGTGGGCCTCCGGCATCCATCTTCTGCTATATCATCACTTTTACCCTGGAAAAAAATCGTGGGCAAGCTTACGGGACGAAACTCCGCCGCCACGAGGCGGAACCTTGGCGGAATCAATCTAGGACTCTGGCGGAGCTGTTCTGCCGGGGACACTTCCTTCTGGGAGGGGGAAATCATCACCAACGTCATCACCAACAATCCTCTCATCGGGAGGGGGTCAATCTCCATCAACATCTTCACTAGCACCATCTCCTCTCAAAACCCTAGTTCATCTCTTGTATCCAATCTTGTATCAAAACCACAAATTGGTACCTGTGGGTTGCTAGTAGTGTTGATTACTCCTTGTAGTTGATGCTATTTGGTTTACTTGGTGGAAGATCATATGTTCAGATCCTTTATGCATATTATTACCCCTCTGATTATGAACATGAATATGCTTTGTGAGTAGTTACGTTTGTTCCTGAGGACATGGGTGAAGTCTTGCTATTAGTAGTCATGTGAATTTGGTATTCGTTCGATATTTTGATGAGATGTATGTTGTCTCTCCTCTCGTGGTGTTATGTGAACATCGACTACATGACACTTCACCATTATTTGGGCCTAGAGGAAGGCAGAGGCAAGTAATAAGTAGATGATGGGTTGCTAGAGTGACAGAAGCTTAAACCCTAGTTTATGCGTTGCTTTGTTAGGGGTTGATATGGACCCATATGTTTAATGTTGTGGTTAGGTTTACCTTAATACTCCTTTTTGTAGTTGCGGATGCTTGCAATAGGGGTTAATCATAAGTGGGATGCTTGTCCATGTTAGGGCAGTACCCAAGTGCCGGTCCACCCACATATCAAATTATCAAAGTACTGAACGCGAATCGTACGAATGTGATGAAAACTAGCTTGACGATAATTCCCAATGTGTCCTCGGGAGCTCCTTCTTCATTATTAGAATTTGTCCAGGCTTATCCTTTGCTACATAAAGGATTGGGCCACCTTGCTGCACTTTATTTACTTTATTTACTTTTTGCTTGTTACTATTTATCTTATCACAAAACTATCTATCATCTACTATTTCAGTGCTTGCAGAGAAAACCTTACTGAAAACTGCTTATCATTTCCTTCTGCTCCTTGTTGGGTTCGACACTCTTACTTATCGAAAGGACTACGATAGATCCCCTATACTTGTGGGTCATCAATGATCTTGATCACTAAAAGTAAAATGAAGAGTCTTGAGCTTTTCCCAATATGTGTCTTTAGCATTTTGAGGGGTCCACATTCCTAGTCCATGCCATGCCATTCATTGAGCTTTCTGAAATATTACACTTGAATGATCATTAGTTCAATGAGCTATATGTTGTTATAAAATTACCAAAACCACCCAGGGATTAGGTGCACTTTCAGCTGCTTTTACTAGGTGATGAATATTTGTGTTGATAACATACGAACCTAAATTTACAACACACATGACATATTATATTTACTTATGTATAACTGTAAAATATTTATTGAATATAAGTACAATAATTAAATGGAAAATATTTTCTCATGCATCATTGAATGTTGTAGTGGGGTTTTTCCATGCATGATTGCATGTTGCGGTGGACCATATACCATTCATAATTATACGGTGAGGTGGTCTGCTTGCATGTTGAGACAAATAAGTTAGTGGGAATGACTCCCTTAGGTATAGAGAATTTTCCCAAGATGCTTAACACGGATATAAGTGAATAATTATGTGGTGGCATACATGCATGCATGATTTGGTGAGGTTGGAGAGTGCATGTTGTAAGAATTAAAGTTAGTAGATGTGTGTCATGGCTAAAAAACACTGCTAGTGGATGCTAACATGGCACACTTGATGAGGTGAAGGATGCATGCTAAAATAATTGATTTTATTGCGGATGAACTTTTTAAGAACTAGAAGATGCCCCATGCGTTGCCGCGGGAACCTTGATAAAACATATACATAAATGAAGCATCTGAAGTATGTGACAAAATATATGTCATGACCCATTTTGCAATATTCGCTCCAAGTGTCCAGTGTATATGTATATACCGTCTATGACCATACAAATATTAAATATTAGTGAAACACCATGCACGACTGTTGACATGGCATTGTTACATGGATAGATTAGTGCACAAATTGTAAATTATGACCACATATATGACTTGATGATGTGGCGTAGTTGTATGAAGAGGAAAAATAGGTAGTGGGCGCAACTATTTAAGAATAGAGGATAAGAAAACTATGCAATAAAAACAGAATCTATCAAAAACAGAACAACACTTTAAGATGTAACTTTTTATCATACTGTTGTAAGTCTAAAAATTCTAAAAAGCTTAGACAACATAGACAATTTGCATAGCAGTACTGTGTAAAAAATTTAGCAATTGATCACATTCTAGTACATAATGGAAATTCATGTACTAGACGCAAAAGTTTCTGTTTCTACACATAACCAAATAAGCAAGCATCCAAATCACCCTAAAGGCTTTACTTGCCACAAAAATTAAAAAAACGATATAAACATAATTACTACAGTAGCAATAATAAAGTAGACACACTAAAACAAAATGATAACTATTGGTTGTCTCCTAACAGGCTATTTCTTTATAGCCATTAAGATAGGCTTGAGATTTTAATGATGTTCACATAAATGATAAGAATTGAAGTACAAAGAGAGCATCATATAGGATGTAACTGACACATTTAAGTCTGACCCACCTCCTATGCATGGCATTTCATAATTAAAAAATTATCAAAACAAGCAATATTTAGCATATGCAAGGGAGGAAGGAGAAACATTAACAATTTGAAAATCAAGAGAGGTAACTGAGTAACATGACAGTTTTTATAACCATATTCGCCTCTCTCATAATAATTACATGTAGGATCATAATCAAACTCAACAATATAACTATCATATAAAATATTCTCTTCCTGATCTACATGCATATACATTTTATAATCTTCTAGGATAGTGGGATTAACATCAATTAAAGTCATGGTCTCTCCAAACCCACTTTTCATAAGACTGAATATTCTCCAAAGTAGTGGGATTATATTTACTTCAAGTTGACACTCTTCCAAACCCACTTTGAATAGGATAGCAAATGTTATTATCAATACTAGATTTGTCATGAAGCTCGAATAAATTTTCAGGATGACAAGAAGCATCATAATTATCTCCCCAATCATGTTCATGATAAGCAGTAGTAGGCATAACAAAATCATCATCAAAAGTGCATACATACATAGTGTAGATAGTTTCATGTAATTTTATTATATTAGAAACATAGAGAGGTGGAGACGAGGTTCCTCTCTCATGGTAGTTACAAGTAGGAGCAGTAAGCACATGCATATTATATCTATTAGAATCATCATGTGCCATGGTAAAACGCAACCCATCAATGTAATCCTTAATAAGTGCAAACTTTTCTGAAATAGTATGGTTGCTAGAATTCAAAAAGGTAATAGTACTATCAAGTGTGGGTGTAACAACAACAATTTCATTCTTGACATAAGGAATTATAGCAAGTTCATTTCCATAAACATCATTCATAGGGGCATCATTTCCATAAACATAACAAACTTCAAGTTCATCAAAAAGGGATATTTCAAATAAGTCCAAGGGAACATAACATTCATCCTCCGGTGAGAGCGGAGGGAAATTAAATAGTATGAAATATTTACTCTCTTCTTCACTCTCCTCCTTATCGTTTGCATCTAAGGAGCTCTCAGTCTCAGCAATTTCTTCTTCCATAGATTCCTGCAAAGCATTAATCTCTTCTTGGGCAACGGAGACTCTCTTAATATAATCATTGCAATCATAGTTTTCATAGCAATATTTAAGTATGGCAAAAAAATAGATTTGTAAGGAGCATCATCATGCATTTTCAAGCAAAGAAGCAACTTCATAAGTACCCTTAAAAGCAACAAATTCCTCAGTTTGCTCAATATCATAGTAACCATAAACATCATTAGCATAAGATGCTAGGATCTTATTATCATTAGACTCACATTGAAAGGGAATGGGAAGGCGCTTTTGTCTTTTCTAGACAACAAGTAAAATCATATACAAAGCACAAATTTCAAGCATAGCAATATAACATATTTATTTGATCCTGCCTGTGTTTCCCTTTTTGAGACAAATGATGGCACACAAAATAAGCACGCTCTTCTAATGATTTCCCATCAACTATGTAGTTTGTTTTTAGAACGAGCACAAATGGATCGAAGATGATCCAAGTAGAAAACTTTAGCAGTAAGGAATTTAAATGGTTCCATATCTTTATTTTTTCCTTTTTGCTTTTAGTGTGTCCAGGATAAAGATAGCATAACCAGGTAAGAACATAAAGCAAGCCAAATATAAAAGGTTTGTGTGTAGGTGCCTGATTTATAAGATGAAGCATCACCGGCAACGGCGCTAGAAAACTTCTGCTACTCCCGCAGGAGTTATTGGATTTCCCCGAAGAGGAAGGGCGATGTAGAACAACAGCGGAAAGTATTTTCCTTAGTTAAGAACCAATGTTTATCGAACTAGTAGGAGGCAACACACGCACAATGTTATCAGCACCTGCACACAAACAAAATAATTGCTTACACCCAACAAAGGCAAGGGGGTCTTCACTCCCCTTGTTCTTGCTAGCCACAAGGTTAAAAGCAAATATTAGTAAAGATAGCAAAGGATAATGGTAACTATAATAATAATAGCAAATTGATAGCAATTGTAGGAACTTGTAAATATATGGAGAATGGACCCCAGGGGCCATAGGTTCACTAGAGGCATCTCTCTCAAAAGCATAATAGCGAAGGGTAAACAAATTACTAGTGGGTAATTGACAAAATTGCGCATAGTTATGAAGATCATCCAAGGCATAATCATTATATAGGCATTACGTCTATGATAAGTAGATCGTTAAACTTACTGACGTCCCCCCGCCCCCCCGCAAAAAGACTTACTGACGTCTACTACTATTACTCCACCCCAAGACCGCTATCCAACATGTATCTCAAGCATTAAGTTCTTACAAATAGAGTAACACATTAAGCAATATGACATAATATAGACAAAATAAGATCAATCAGTATGACCAAAACCCGTCGTTTTATCCTTAGTAGCAACAATACAAATGTGTGCCCTTGTCCTTACCGTCACTGGACAGGATCACCGCAAGATTGAACCTACTACAAAGCACCTCTCCCACTGAACATGAATCAATCAAACTTGGCCAAAGTAGACCGATAGGTCGGAGAGAAACACAAAGCTATGAAATTACACAACAATGAAGACTCAAGAATAGATCAATGAATAATTTGATCATAAACCCACAATTCAACGGATCCCAACAAACACATCGCAAGACGGAGAGAGAGAGAGATATAGCTACTGCTATGGACCCGTAGGTCCTATAGGAACTACTCACACATCATCATGGAGGTAGCAAGGTTGATGAAGATGGCCTCCCCAATGGTTTCCCCCTCTGGCAGATGATAGATAAAGAGCTCCAGATGGGACCGCAATGGAACAGAGGCTTGCAGGTGCGGAATAATTGTTTCGGGTCTCGCTCCGATGGTTTTGGAATATTAGGGAATTTATAGGCCAGACATTAGGGCAAATGGAGCATTAAGGGGGCCCACAAGCTCACCCGGTGCCTACCCCCTAGGCATGCCACCGGGGCTTGTGACCCCCTCATGTGTGGTCTCTCCCTGAAGCTTATAGGGTCCTTATGTTCCAACAAAAATCACCATAAAGTATCATCATGTTAGGACTTCGGTAGGTATGGTTTTTCTACGAAACAAAAAACATGCAAAATAACAGAAACTGGCACTAGGCACTAAGTTAATAGGTTAGTCCATGAAAATAATATAAAATGGCATATAAAGCATAAAAGTGATAATATAATAGCATGAAATAATAAAAATTATAGATACATTGGAGAAGTGTCAACATCCCCAAGCTTAATTCCTACTCGTCCTCGAGTAGGTAAATGATAACAAAAATAATTGTTGGTGTTGAATGCTACCCAAGATGTTCTTGATCAAACGATTTAACTTGGATATGAACGATTCTAGGCAATAATCTACCATTTGACATTAAGACAATAATACATAAACATGCAAGTAAACAATTTATTATCTTTCAGAATAATGATGTTAAAGAGAGTGATCCCTACACACTTAATAACGATAAGCATGGCATGCTCGGTCTTCCCTGCATAGAGATATCAAATTAAGAACACCCACGGTGCCAAACTGATGTCTACTACACAACTTGTTCTTGTAGACTCGTGTTGGGCCTGCAAGTGTAGAGTTTTGTAGGACAATAGCAAATTTCCCTCAAGTGGATGACCTAAGATTTATCAATCTGTGGGAGGCGTAGGATGAACATGGTTTCTCTCAAATAACCCTGCAACCAAATAATAAAAAGTCTCTTCTACCCCAACACACAAATACAATGGTAAATTGTATAGGTGCACTAGTTCGGCGAAGAGATGGTGATACAAGTGTAGTAATGATAGTAGATGTTCATTTTTGTAATAGGAACAATAAAAACATCAAGGTAATGAGTAACAAAAGTGAGCACAAACGGTATTGCAATGCTTGAAAATGAGGCCTAGGATCTGTACTCCCGCTAGTGCAATCTCTCAACAATGCTAATATAATTGGATCACATAACCATCCTTCAACGTGCAACGAAGAATCACTCCAAAGTTCTTATCTAGCGGAGAACATAAGAAGAAATTGTTTGTTGGGTACGAAACCACCTCAAAGTTATTCTTTCCAATCGATCTATCCAAGAGTTCGAACTAAAATAACACCAAGTTATCCTTTCTGATCGATCTATCAAAGAGTTCGTACCAAAATAACACCATATGATACGCATCAACCAACTCTAATGTCACCTAGATACTCCAATATCACCACAAGTATCCATGAGTTAATTATACGATACGCATCAAACAATTTCAGACTCATAGTACTCAATCCAACACAAAGAACCTCAAAGAGTGCCCCAAGATTTCTACCGGAGAAACAAATGCGAGAACATGCATCAACCCCTATGCATAGATTACTCCAATGCCACTTCGGGAATCCGCGAGTTGAGTGCCAAAACTTATATCAACTGAATCAATATGATACCCCATTGTCACCACAGGTATTCATAGCAAGAGATAGATCAAGTGCTCTCAAATCCATAAAAGTATTCAATCCAATAATAATGAAATCTCAAACGAAAAACTCAATTCATCACAACAAGATAGAGACGGAGAAACACCATATGATCCAACTATATTAACAAAGCCCGCGATACATCAAGATCGTGCGAAATTAAGAACAAGGGAGAGAGAGAGAGAGAGAGTGAGAGATCAAACACATAGCTAGTAGTACAAACCATCAGCCTTGAGGGCAGACTACTCCCTCCTCATCATGGTGGCCATAGGGATGTTGAAGATGGCCTCCGGTGATGATTTCCCCCTCCGGCAAGGTGCCGGAACGGGCCCCCAATTGGTTTTTTTTCTGGCTACAGAGGCTTGCGGCGGCGAAACTTCTGATCTAGGGTTATTTCTGGGTTTTTTGTATTTATAGGATTTTTGGCATTGGTTTCACGCGAAGATGGGCTTTGA